>NW_027465903.1:70000-72500 GCF_049634645.1 Pelodiscus sinensis
ACACACGAGCACCCCAGGGCACGGGCACACACGCACACGCACGGGCACCCCAGGGCACGGGCACACACACACACACACACACACACACACACACACACACACACGAGCACCCCAGGGCACGGGCACACACGCACACGCACGAGCACCCCAGGGCACGGGCGCACACACACACACACACACGAGCACCCCAGGGCACGGGCGCACACACACACGCACGCACGAGCACCCCAGGGCACAGGCGCACACACACACACGCACACACACACACACACGCACGCACGAGCACCCCAGGGCACAGGCGCACACACACACACACGCACACGCTCACGCACACACACACACACGCACGAGCACCCCAGGGCACGGGCACACACACACACACACGAGCACCCCAGGGCACGGGCACACACGCACACACACACACGAGCACCCCAGGGAACGGGCACACACGCACACGCACACGCACACGAGCACCCCAGGGCACGGGCGCACACACACACGCACACGCACGAACACCCGAAGGCACGGGTGCACACACACATGCACACACATGCACACACACACACACGCACGCACACACACATGCACGAGCACCCCAGGGCATGGGCGCACACACACACGCACACGCACAGACACAGACACACACGAGCACCCCTGGGCACGGGTGCACACACACACACACACACACAGATGCACACGCACACGAGCACCCCAGGGCACGGGCGCACACACACACACACACACACACACACGAGCACCCCAGAGCACGGGCGCACACACACACACACACACACACACACACGAGCACCCCAGGGCACGGGCGCACACACACACACGCACACGCACGAGCACCCCAGGGCACGGGCGTGCGCGCACACACACACACACACACATGCGCACGAGCACACCAGGGCACAGGCGCACACACACACACACGCAGACGCACGGGCACCCCAGGGCACGGGCACACACACACACACACACACACACACACACACGAGCACCCCAGGGCACGGGCACACACGCACACGCACGAGCACCCCAGGGCACGGGCGCACACACACACACACGAGCACCCCAGGGCACGGGCGGACACACACGCACGCACGAGCACCCCAGGACACAGGCACACACACACACACACGCACACGCTCACGCACACACACACACACACACGCACGAGCACCCCAGGGCACGGGCGCACACACACACATGCACACGCACACACACACACACACTCACACGCTTATACGAGCACACGCACACGAGCACCCCAGGGCACGGGCGCACGCACACACACACACACACACATGCACACGAGCACCCCAGGGCCCGGGCGCACACACACGCACACGCATACGAGCACCCCAGGGCACGGGCACACACGCACACACGCACACAAACACACACGAGCACCCCAGGGCACGGGCGCACACACACACACGCACACACACGAGCACCCCAGGGCACGGGCACACACGCACACACACACACACGAGCACCCCAGGGCACGGGCGCACACACACACACACACACACACAGGAGCACCCCAGGGCACGGGCGCACACACACACACACACACACACACGCACGCACGAGCACCCCAGGGCACAGGCGCACACACACACACACACACATGCACACGCTCACGCACACACACACACACGCACGAGCACCCCAGGGCACGGGCGCACACACACACACGCACACGCACACGCACACACACACACACACACACACACGCTTACACGAGCACACACACACGCACACGAGCACCCCAGGGCACGGACGCACACACACGCACACGCACACGAGCACCCCAGGGCACGGGCACACACGCACATACACACACACACGAGCACCCCAGGGCACGGGCGCACACACACACACGCACACACACGAGCACCCCAGGGCACGGGCACACACGCACACACACACACACACACACACGAGCACCCCAGGGCACGGGCGCACACACACACACGCACACACGAGCACCCCAGGGCACGGGCACACACACACACACACACACACGAGTACCCCAGGGCACGGGCGCACACACACACGCACACGCACACGAGCACCCCAGGGCACGGGCGTGCGCACACACACACACACGCAGACGCACGGGCACCCCAGGGCACGGGCACACACACACACGAGCACCCCAGGGCACGGGCACACACGCACACGCACGGGCACCCCAGGGCACGGGCACACACACACACGAGCACCCCAGGGCACGGGCACACACGCACACGCACGGGCACCCCAGGGCACGGGCACACACACACACACACACACACACACACACACACACACGAGCACCCCAGGGCACGGGCACACACGCACACGCACGAGCACCCCAGGGCACGGGCGCACACACACACACACACACGAGCACCCCAGGGCACGGGCGCACACACACACGCACGCACGAGCACCCCAGGGCACAGGCGCACACACACACACGCTCACGCACACACACACACACGCACGA
>NW_027465903.1:77500-300833 GCF_049634645.1 Pelodiscus sinensis
ACACGAGCACCCCAGGGCACAGGCACACACACATGCACACACACACAGACGCACGAGCACCCCAGGGCACAGACACACACACACGCACGAGCGTCCTTTGGCTCTGGCACCTCCCTGAGGCTCTCTCACCTCTCGCTCTCGCCTAGCCCAGCAATCGTGCGAGACCAGCCTCCCTGCTCCATGGTGCCCCCGCACTCTGGGCCTGGGGTCCCTCGCTCAGCGCCCGTCCCCCACCTCTGCACTCTGGCTCTGTCGGGGGCTCCCTCCAATGGCCACACTGCACAGGAGGGACCCCCTCCAGTCCCCCGCCGGCTCCCCCTGGCCAGGCCCAGCAGCTGGGCAGGTCTCCGTGTTCTCCCGTCTCCCCGCTGCCGGGGCCTGTCTCCGGGCGGGGGCTGCGGAAGCCATGCAGGGCTGTGTCGGGCGGGGGGGGGCCGTGCTGGGCAGGGGGGGGGCCGTGCTGGGGGGGGGGCCGAGCTGGGCGGGGGGGGGCCGTGCTGGGCAGGGGGGGGCCGTGCTGGGCGGGGGGGGGGGGGCCGAGCCAGGCACTCACTTTCTCCCAGCTGCTTCTGCAGCAAGTGCAGCTCCTGCTGCGCCTGGGCCAGGGAGAAGCCGGGCCCCCCGCAGCAGCCCAGGGGCGCGGGGGGGCAGGAAGGCCTGTCCGGGGGCCGGCGCCAGGGGGACGCTCAGCGCCTGGGACAAGGAGTCCGAGTGCAGCCCTGGAGGAGGAGGGAGGTTAGCCGGCCCCGGGCCCCGGGCATCCTGCTGCCTGGGCGAGCTACACTGGGCCCCCAGGCTCCCACGGCCAAACCCACCACCCCACGGCCGCACCAGGCTCCCCAGGGCCGTTCCCGACCCACCTGCCACACTGGGACCACAGCTGCCACCCCCACAGCTGAGCCGACGCCACGCCCCCCACAGCTGCACTGCACCCCCAGCTCCCCCACAGCTGAGCCGACGCCACGCCCCCCACAGCTGCACTGCACCCCCAGCTGAGCCGACGCCACGCCCCCCACAGCTGCACTGCACCCCCAGCTCCCCCACAACTGAGGCGAGACCAACCATGCTTCTTGCAGCCAGCCGGCACCGAGCAGGTCACGCCAGGCGCCCGTGGCCCTCCCAGATCCCCACCTGGGCAAGAACTCCCCACCCAGCCTTGGCCCAGCATGTGTGTATGATGGCTGGCCGGCGGAGGGGGGGGGTACCTGTGCGCATCTGGCTGTCGGCCGGGGGGGGGGTACCTGTGTGAATCTGGCCGTCTCCTGGGGGGGTACCTGTGTGTATCTGGCCATCACCTGGGGGGGTACCTGTGCGCATCTGGCCGTCTCCTGGGGGGGTACCTGTGTGTATCTGGCCATCACCTGGGGGGGTACCTGTGTGCATCTGGCCGTCTCCTGGGGGGGGTACCTGTGTGTATCTGGCCATCACCTGGGGGGGTACCTGTGTGCATCTGGCCGTCGCCTGGGGGGGGTACCTGTGTGCATCTGGCTGTCGGCCGGGGGGGGGGTACCTGTGTGAATCTGGCTGTCGGCCGGGGGGGGGTACCTGTGCGCATCTGGCTGTCGGCCGGGGGGGGGTACCTGTGTGAATCTGGCTGTCGGCCGGGGGGGTACCTGTGTGAATCTGGCTGTCGGCCGGGGGGGGGGTACCTGTGTGAATCTGGCCATTGGGGGGGTACCTGTGTGAATCTGGCTGTCGGCCAGGTGGGGGTACCTGTGTGAATCTGGCCATGGGGGGGGTACCTGTGTGAATCTGGCTGTCGGCCGGGGGAGGGGGGTACCTGTGTGCATCTGGCTGTCGGCCGGGGGGGTACCTGTGTGCATCTGGCTGTCGGCCGGGGGGGTACCTGTGTGAATCTGGCCATTGGGGGGGGTACCTGTGTGCATCTGGCTGTCGGCCGGGGGGGTACCTGTGTGAATCTGGCTGTCGGCCAGGGGGGGTACCTGTGTGAATCTGGCCATTGGGGGGGGGTACCTGTGTGCATCTGGCTGTCGGCCGGGGGGGCGGGGTACCTGTGTGCATCTGGCCGCTGGCTGGGAGGTTGCCTCTGCTGGACTCTGCCGGAGCCTGGTGGGGGCCCGTGGCAGGCGAGGGGCCGGGTGCCAGAGCCGCAGGGCGGGTGGCCACATCTGGAGCCGGGGAGAGCCAGGCTCAGTCACCGCGGGCGCAGGACACGACGGCCCTGGCTCCCTGCCCAGAGGGGCACCCAGAGCCGGCCAGCGCCTCGGCCTCTCGCGCCCGCAGCCTCTTGCTGACCCCAACCCAAACGGGCGGGCGGGGATCCTCCAGCCCCCAGGAGACGCCCGCGCACGGCCAGAGCCTGCCGCAGACCCGGCCCCACCCCAGGGTGGCTCCTGCTGCCCTGGCCCCAGGGCCTAGAGGAAACCGTCCGTAGAGCTCCAGGGTCCCCGGTCGGCCCCGCCTGCCGGGGGCTGGGACTCCGTGACAGCAGCTGCCTGGGCGGCCCCGAGCCCAGTGACCCGTCTGGGACCCCGGGGCCACCCCGCCCTGCCCGGCGCCCACTGGGGAGGGAAGCGCCCGGTGGTACCTGCGAGGCGGCCGGGTGGCCCCTGGGGCTGGCTGGACTCGCTGGCCAGGTCCCCGTCGGAGCAGGCCCCCGAGCCGTCGGACAGGAAGGAGGCGCTGCTGGCCGAGCGCGGGGACTCGGAGAGCGTGCGGCTGCTGCAGGGGGTCTGGCAGTGCTCCTGGAGCTTGGCCCGGAGAGTCTCGATCAGCCGATCCTTCTCCGCCAGCTCCCTGCTCAGCCTGGGAGAGAGCCCGGGTCAGCCCCTCTGCTGCACGCACAGCGCACGTCTCCCGTGGGAGGGGCGCCCTCGCACGGGGCACAGAGCCTGGTGATCCCTTGCACACACAGCACACGTCTCCCATGGGAGGGGCGCCCTCGCACGGGGCACAGAGCCTGGTGATCCCTTGCACACACAGCGCACGTGTCCTGTGGGAGGGGCGCCCTCGCACGGGGGCACAGAGCCTGGTGATCCCTTGCACGCACAGCGCACATGTCCCGTGGGAGGGGCGCCCTCGCACGGGGGCACAGAGCCTAGTGATCCCTTGCACACACAGCGCACGTGTCCCATAGATGGGGCGCTCTCACACGGGGCACGGAGCCTGTGATCCCCTGCACGCACAGCGCATGTATCCCGTAGGTGGGGCGCCCTCGCATGGTCCCCCCTCCTTGCAGAGCCTGGAGGCCTGGCCCTCAGCTCAGTCAGCTTCCCACGCAGTGTCACGACCAGACCAGCCACCCACCTGCGCCCTCCCCCCGCCAGGCCAATGGCATCAGTGCCCGTCCCAGACCCCCGGGCATGGCTGGGGCCTGGCCAAAGGGACCCGCCTACGTGCCGATGGCTAGTGCCGGAGAGGCAGCCGCGGGTCCCCTGCCGCAGCCGTTCAGCAAGGAGCCAGGGCAGACGTCCCGAGGTGCCCCGGAATCACCCTGCAGGTACCTGAGAGCCACCGATTCGTGTCCACTTTCCTCCTCCACGTCGGGGCGCTCCCCTGCAAGCAGAGAGGGGGGTCAGGCAGGGCGCACGGTGGCACGGAACCAGCTCCCTTTGCCCCAGGGCTAGCGCGCAGTCCTCCCTCTGCCACACCGAAACACTGCGGCCCCCTGCCTGTCGCTGACACACTGTGGCCCCCCCGCCCGACGCCGAGAGACCGCGGGCCCCCCGCCCGACGCCGAGAGACCGCGGCCCCCCCGCCCGTCGCCGAGAGACCGCGGCCCCCCCGCCCGTCGCCGAGAGACCGCGGGCCCCCCGCCCGTCGCCGAGAGACCGCGGCCCCCCCGCCCGTCGCCGAGAGACCGCGGCCCCCCCGCCCGTCGCCGACAGACCGCGGGCCCCCCCGCCCGTCGCCGAGAGACCGCGGGCCCCCCCGCCCGTCGCCGAGAGACCGCGGGCCCCCCGCCCGTCGCCGAGAGACCGCGGGCCCCCCCGCCCGTCGCCGAGAGACCGCGGGCCCCCCGCCCGTCGCCGAGAGACCGCGGGCCCCCCCGCCCGTCGCCGAGAGACCGCGGGCCCCCCGCCCGTCGCCGAGAGACCGCGGGCCCCCCCGCCCGTCGCCGAGAGACCGCGGGCCCCCCGCCCGTCGCCGAGAGACCGCGGCCCCCCCGCCCGACGCCGAGAGACCGCGGCCCCCCCCCGCCCGACGCCGAGAGACCGCGGGCCCCCCCGCCCGTCGCCGAGAGACCGCGGCCCCCCCCCGTCCGACGCCGAGAGACCGCGGGCCCCCCCGCCCGTCGCCGAGAGACCGCGGCCCCCCCGCCCGACACCGAGAGACCGCGGGCCCCCCGCCCGTCGCCGAGAGACCGCGGGCCCCCCCGCCCGTCGCCGAGAGACCGCGGGCCCCCCCGCCCGTCGCCGAGAGACCGCGGGCCCCCCCGCCCGTCGCCGAGAGACCGCGGGCCCCCCGCCCGTCGCCGAGAGACCGCGGGCCCCCCGCCCGTCGCCGAGAGACCGCGGGCCCCCCCCGCCCGTCGCCGAGAGACCGCGGGCCCCCCGCCCGTCGCCGAGAGACCGCGGCCCCCCCCGCCCGACGCCGAGAGACCGCGGCCCCCCCCCGCCCGACGCCGAGAGACCGCGGGCCCCCCCGCCCGTCGCCGAGAGACCGCGGCCCCCCCCGTCCGACGCCGAGAGACCGCGGGCCCCCCCGCCCGTCGCCGAGAGACCGCGGCCCCCCCGCCCGACACCGAGAGACCGCGGGCCCCCCCGCCCGTCGCCGAGAGACCGCGGCCCCCCCCGCCCGACGCCGGGAGACCGCGGGCCCCCCGCCCGACGCCGAGAGACCGCGGCCCCCCCGCCCGTCGCCGAGAGACCGCGGGCCCCCCGCCCGTCGCCGAGAGACCGCGGCCCCCCCCGTCCGACGCCGAGAGACCGCGGCCCCCCCGTCCGACGCCAAGAGACCACGGGCCCCCCCGCCCGTCGCCGAGAGACCGCGGGCCCCCCCCGCCCGACGCCGAGAGACCGCGGCCCCCCCCCGCCCGACGCCGAGAGACCGCGGCCCCCTCGGAGACCACAGGCCTGTCACCAGGGGATCAGGGCCACCCCCGGGCTTCCCCCCACATCTCAAGCCTGCCCCCGGCGCGGCCACGCACGGCTGCTCAGCATCCCGCGCAGCTGCTCGGCCAGCTGGCTGCCCCGGGCCAGGCGCTCCCGGAAGCTCTGGCCCACGTGGAAGTCGAGGTCCGGGCCCCGGAGAAGCTCCTCGAAGGATCTGACGCTGTCCCGGAGGTGCTGGGCGAGCAGGTGGCAGGCGCCGCGCCCCGTCCGCATCTGCTGGCGCAGGTGAGAGAGCTCCCGCGCCTGGGCCTGGATCAGCGAGTCGTATTTCCTGCCGGGCCGGAGACGGGGGGGGGGTCAGCCAGCCCAGCTGCTCCCAGAGCATCCCTCCCCAGAGGCAAAGGAGCTGCCAGGCGGGGGCAGCCTCACCGCCAGAGCACACCCAGAGCCCCGGCCTTCCGCTGGCCAAGGGCCAGGCCCCAGCGACCCCTCCCCAGCTGCCAGGGGGCGCTCGCTCCAGGCATGGGGGCGTGCGTGACATGGGGCATGCATTGCACGGGGGGGTGGCACAGGGGCGTGTGTGGCGCACCTTGCACGGGGGCATGCATGGCAAAAGGGTGCGTGTGGCATGGGGCGTGCGGTGCACGTGGCATGGGGCATGCATTCCACGGGGGGTGTGGCACAGGGGTGGGCGTGACAGGGTGCGTGCCTTGCACGGGAGTGAACATGGCAAAGGGGTGCACGTGGCGGGGGCGTGTCTTGCACAGGGTGAGTGGCATGGGAGTGCGCACTGCACGAGGGCATGCATGGAACAGGTTCACGTGGCATGGGGCATGCATTACACGGGGGGTGTGCATGGCATGGGGCGTGCCTTGCACAGGGGCGTGCGTGGCACAGGGGCCCAGGCTGTGGAGACCGGAGCCAATGGCCGGAGAGGCTGGCACTGCCCCTGGCTCTAGCTGTGCCTCCAGCATTAAGTGGCCCCCACCCTGGGCGTGTGGCCAAGGAGGCTCCGGCCAGCTCCCTGCAGCCGTTCCCTACCCCGGCCAGCCAGCCGCCCGCAGCCCCTGGGGCAGCCCCGGCAGCTGGGCCTCCAGCAGGGCGACGCGGCGCACGAGGCGCTGGAGGTCGCGGCT
Organism: Pelodiscus sinensis; assembly: GCF_049634645.1. Lineage (NCBI taxonomy): Eukaryota > Metazoa > Chordata > Testudines > Trionychidae > Pelodiscus > Pelodiscus sinensis. The sequence continues at coordinate 83,652 of NW_027465903.1, forward strand.
GGCCTGGAGCGCGGGGGGGCAGGAGGCCCCGCGGCCGTCGGACTGCCAGCCCTCGTCCTCGTCGGTGGCGCCGGGCGCCGGCTTGTGCAGCCGCTCGGCGCCCGAGGCGTAGTCGCTGGTGCTGGAGCAGGAGGGGGTGCGGCGCTGGAGCCGCTGGAGCGCCTGGTTCGAGTTCTGCAGCTGCGCCTGGAGCTCCCGCACGTGCTGCTGCAGAGCGGTGACCTCGCCTGGCCGGCCCCAGCCCGGGTCCCCCCGCAGCCCCAGCTCCTCCATCAGGCCGGCCTTGCCGAACATGTCGGGCTCCTCGCACTCTGGGGAGAGAAGGGAGCCTGGGTCCGGCGCCTGCTCTGCCGCGGGGGGCTGAGCCCCACGGGGGGGCCCAGGGGAGGCGCTCGCCAGCCACTGGCAGGGCGGCCTGGCACCGGGGAGCCTGGGCAGAGTCCCGGCAGAGCCGCAGGGAGCCGCCTGGCTCCGGCGTGGGGAGGGGCCTGGGCCTGGCCCAGCACCAGCTGACCCCGCCCGGCCCCACCCCGCTGGCTCCTTACCGGGGCTGGGGGTCTCCTCCCGGTCGGCTTCATTTTCACTCCTCCCGCACGTCTCGTAGCCCAAGTCCTGCAGAGCCCCCGGCGCCGGCCTGCCGCTCTGCTGCACCATGGGCTCGCCTGGGGGCACAGAGCCAGCCTGGAGCCCTGGCCTCCAGCACGCAGGCCTGACCCCCGAGGGAACAGCCCGCCTCCCACGGGCAGCAGGGGCCTCCAGCCTGACCCCCCCCCTTCGGGCACCGCAGGGCCACGGCCCCGGGCTCCCAGCCTGAACCCCCCCCGGTCAGGCACCGCAGGGCCCCGGCCCCGGGCTCCCAGCCTGCCCCCCCCCCCCGTAAGGCACCGCAGGGCCCCGGCCCCGGGCTCCCAGCCTGCCCCCCCCCCCCGTAAGGCACCGCAGGGCCCTGGCCCCGGGCTCCCAGCCTGACCCCCCCCCTTCGGGCACCGCAGGGCCACGGCCCCGGGCTCCCAGCCTGACCCCCCCCCCCTTCGGGCACCGCAGGGCCACGGCCCCGGGCTCCCAGCCTGCCCCCCCCCCCCCGTAAGGCACCGCAGGGCCCTGGCCCCGGGCTCCCAGCCTGACCCCCCCCTTCGGGCACCGCAGGGCCACGGCCCCGGGCTCCCAGCCTGACCCCCCCCCCCCTTCGGGCACCGCAGGGCCACGGCCCCGGGCTCCCAGCCTGACCCCCCCCCCCCATCGGGCACCGCAGGGCCACGGCCCCGGGCTCCCAGCCTGACCCCCCCCCTTCGGGCACCGCAGGGCCCCGGCCCCGGGCTCCCAGCCTGACCCCCCCCCCGTCAGGCACCGCAGGGCCACGGCCCCGGGCTCCCAGCCTGACCCCCCCCCATCGGGCACCGCAGGGCCCCTGTCACATTACCGAATTGGAGGGAAGCAGCCAGATCGCTGCTGCACCCCTAGGTGGGGGTGCTGGCCCCACCAATGATATAGAAGGGGGCCATGTGGGGTATTGAATGGGAGCTTGTTGTTTGCTGATCCTGTGTACACTGTTTATGTGAGTGTATAATGTCTGTGTGTGTGGGTAGGAATCTCTAATCTGTGTGGAAGCTGAATATTTCTGTGAATGTGGTTGAGCATTGCTATGGACAGGCTGAGTAGCCAGGCCCTGTGGAACAATGGCCCTTGATGGCCCAAGGACACACCTAAAGCAGGAGGGCGGAGACCTAAGAGCTGCCAGCAGAGAGAGGCTGAGGACCAGGTGACCGGCTGAGACCAGAAGAGGCCAGGAAGGGTATAAAGAGGCCATGCGGTTGATGCCATTTGGTTCTCAGCTCAGCACTTCATCCCAGAGGCAGCACTGCAGGGATTGAAGAGCCCGGAAGACCTGTGGACCCATCCTGATCCTAGGATGCGCAACAAGGTGTGACGTAGTGGGGGTACCTGGCTGGTTTCTATGCTGCTGGCTCTGGGGGAACCCCCACTGGCTGCCGTGGGTACCACGACCCAGCAAAACAGGATGAGTCACTATGCAAACCAGTGGCCAGACACCCCCCATGGAGAGGAACAAAGGAAGGTGGAATGCTGCCTTGGCTGGGGGGCAGGGCTGGAAGTTAGTGAGTTGGTTGCTGGCTGTCGGAGGGCATGGAGGGGAGCCTAGGAGAAGGGGCTGGAGTTTAGGGGCCCAGTCTCCCCCATCTCAAGGGGGCCTGAGGCATCCTAGCCCAGTTCCTGTGACCAGACTACATCTGTGCTGCGCTGTGCTGGAGGAGCAATAAACCACCCTCAATTCCACTGGCTGGTGCAGTCTGTTTGTGCCATTTCGGGGTGCAGGAGACGGGGAACCCCCAACGCGCCGTCACACTGGTGTCAGGAGTGGGATGCACTGCACCCCGTGGATGGAGCTTCCAGCGGCAAGCGACAAGGCGCAGTAGAAGCAAGAGCCCTGGAGCCAGGCGTGCTGGAGACAGAGCGAAGCGGTTCCTGGGAATCGTGGGGCGCTGCAGCACTAGACTGGTGAGTCTGCACCGAGGGGCCCAGCGGGCAGATGGCCTACGCCCGACTCTTGAAGGCAGAGCTGGTGGGGCTGTGCAGAGAGAGGGGCTTGCCTGTGCAGAAAGCAACCAAGGCCCAGCTGATTACCCAGCTGGAAGATAATGACCAGCCACAGGGCCAGGATCTTGCCCCCAGGGGAAGCAGCCAGACCCCCCCTGAGAGTGTGTCAGGCTCAGAGCGGGGGAGGAGCGCTGGAACCCACCGGAGAGATGAGACAGCATCTCCCGGGAGGCCTGCAAGTAATAGCCCATCTAGGGCAGGGGCCAGCCCAGCGGAGCTGCGGCGGCTGGAGATCCAGCTGCGGATGAAGGAATTGGAAGTAGAGGACCGAGAGAAGGACCGCCAGGACCGAGAGAGGGAGCGCCAAGATCGAGAGAGGCAGCGGCAGCATGAGCTGGCCATGGCAGAGCGGAGAACCGGCGGGGCCCCGGCTGCGCCAAGTGCGGATGGGCCCCAGGGTCCCAGGACTGCCAGACGCTTGGAGAGGCTCGTGGTGGCCCAATTGAAGGACATGGGTGACATAGACGGGTTCCTCAGCTCCTTTGAGAGGGCCTGTGGACTGCAACGGGTCCCCCCAGCTGACTGGCTGCAGGAGCTCATCCCCGCACTGAACCAGGAGGCGGCCGGAGTGCTCAGCCAGCTGGAGGACCTACAGCCAGGGGATTACAACCGAGTCAAGGAGGCCCTGCTGCACAAGTTCGGGCTGACCCCCGAGATGTACAGGAAGAAGTTCCGGGGGGTACAGAAAGGGCCACGGGAGACCTATGTGGATCTGGCCTCCCGCCTGGCGCAATACTGCCGCAAGTGGGTGTCTGGAGTCGGAGCCCAGACCGCAGAGGAGCTGCTCAAGCTGGTCATGATGGAGCAGTTCTATGAAGTGTGCCCACCCAAACTGAGGCTGTGGCTCAAGGACCGGAGACCAGAGAACCCCCAGGAGGCCGGGAGACTGGCGGATGAGTTCACAGAGAGCCGGTCCGGGTGTGAACGGGAGTCCCGGAGAGAAAGGGAACCGCGCAGAGACCGGATCTCGGCTGAGCGACGGAGGGAGTCAACTACAGGGCGAGACCAAGGAACAGGTCGTCTGCGCCCCAGAGAACCAGCCAGGCCCTGGACAGAGACAGCCCAAAGCCGAACTTGCCAGCGCTGTGGGCAAAAAGGCCACAAGAGGGCTCAGTGCACCAGGTCCCAGGACCGGGGACTTTCCAGGGTTAACTGGCTGGGGCGGGAGGAAGGGCAGGCTGCCCCAGAGGCAGGGGCTGGCAGGCAAACCTCAGCTCAGAGAGAGGGGAAGGATGCTCAGTGCACCTCCCCTGGGAGGTCTGATTCTCAGGAGGCGGATTTCTCCGTGTACCGGGTGGGGGCAGGACGGCCCCTGCGGAGCGAGTGCCTCATACCCCTGGAGGTGGATGGTAGGAAGGTGACGGGCTTCTGGGACACAGGAGCGGAGGTGACTCTGGCCCGATCCGACATAGTGGCCCCGGAGCGGATACTACCCCACGCGCAGCTGACCCTGAAGGGCATAGACGGGTCCCCGTTTAAGGTGCCTGTAGCCCGGGTGCATCTGAAATGGGGGGCGAAGGAAGGCCTCAAGGAAGTGGGGGTGCACCCGCACTTGCCCACCGAGGTGCTGATGGGGAATGACCTAGAGGAGTGGCCCCATGAATCCCAGCGGGCTCTAGTCACCACCCAGAGCCAGCGGGGGGCTGACAACGTGGGTCCAGGGAAGGACTCCTGGCAGCAGCCTCAGGGTCCCATCCCAGTGGACACGGGGTCCAGCCAGGCTGGGACTCCGGACCTAGGCAAGGGTGGGGGACAGGTCCCGATCCCTGCCTCAGCAGCTGAATTCCAGGCTGAGGTGCAGGCAGACCCCTCCTTGCAGAGGCTGAGGGACCAGGCTGGCCTCCATGCAGCTCAGCCCCGGGGGAGAGGTGGCCAGGAGAGATTCCTGCGGGAGCGTGGGCTCCTGTTCCGTGAGTGGCTCCCCCCCAGGAAGGCGAGGGCATGGAGGGTAGAGCGGCAGCTGGTCGTCCCCCGAAAGTATCGCCTCAAGCTGCTGTATTTGGCCCACAATTCCCCCGTTGGGGGCCACCGGGGGATCCGGAGCACCCGGCTGAGGCTGCTCCAGCACTTCTATTGGCCGGGAATCTTTACAGCCGTGCAGCGGTACTGCCGGTCCTGTGACTCCTGCCAGAGGGGCGGGAAGGCCCAAGACAGGAGGAAAGCGGCTTGGGGGTCTCTACCCCAGATAGAGGACCCTCTGGGCTTGCTGAGAGAGTTATGGGAGGGGAAGACCTCCCTGGATGGAGCATCGGGGGTGGAAGCCGCCCTGGCTGTCCAGAGAAGGCTCGCTGGGCTCATGGCCCCGGCCCGAGAGACCCTGGCCAGAGATCAAGGCCAGTGGAAGGGTGGGTGTGACCCCCGAGGACAGGCCTGTGCCAGTCGCCCTGGAGCGGGGCGGCGAGTGGACAGAGGGAAGCCAATTCATGTGGGGCCTCGCCACGGCCGGCCCGAGTCAAGGGGAGCACCCATGTCCTCAGGGCGGGTTCCCACGCAGAGGACCCGAACTTCCCTAGGTCACGAGCGGAGTGACCCTGCTCAGTTCGCTCTCGGAGGGGGGAGAACTGTGACGTAGTGGGGGTACCTGGCTGGTTTCTATGCTGCTGGCTCTGGGGGAACCCCCACTGGCTGCCGTGGGTACCACGACCCAGCAAAACAGGATGAGTCACTATGCAAACCAGTGGCCAGACACCCCCCATGGAGAGGAACAAAGGAAGGTGGAATGCTGCCTTGGCTGGGGGGCAGGGCTGGAAGTTAGTGAGTTGGTTGCTGGCTGTCGGAGGGCATGGAGGAGAGCCTAGGAGAAGGGGCTGGAGTTTAGGGGCCCAGTCTCCCCCATCTCAAGGGGGCCTGAGGCATCCTAGCCCAGTTCCTGTGACCAGACTACATCTGTGCTGCACTGTGCTGGAGGAGCAATAAACCACCCTCAATTCCACTGGCTGGTGCAGTCTGTTTGTGCCATTTCGGGGTGCAGGAGACGGGGAACCCCCAACGCGCCGTCACACAAGGACTTTTAAACCAGCAGCTGCAACATCTCTGCTAGAGCCTGCATCGAGGACTGGGAGATTCGGTGCATGTAACGTACTGTACTTTAATAACCTTACTCTCAGGCTTTTCTTTCTTGTGTTAATAAACCTTTAGTTGTTAGATGCTAAAGGATTGGCCCAGCGTGATTTGTGGGTAAGGTCCAGAGGGTAAATTGACCAGGGATCTGTGGCTGGTTTCCTGGAACCGGACAGGACTTGTTCGGGGTAGGTGGGATTGGGTGCTAGGACCCCCCACCTGTGTATGAGGCCCGGGGCCATCTGGGGCACGGATATTGCTGGGGTGTCAGAGGGGTTTTGCTCGGGAGGCTTCAGGCAGGCAGCTGACGCTCTGTGGGACTGGTTTGTGGCCTGTGTGGAGAGGTCACCAGTCTGGGGCTGTAAGGAGCCCCGGATTTGAGCAATTCGCCCTGAGCGGACGCCCTCAGCTGTGCCCAGACACGGCCCGGTCCATCACAGCCCCGGCCCCGGGCTCCCAGCCTGGACCCCCCCCCCCGTCGGGCACTACAGGGCCCCCGCTGGCTGTGGTGGATTCCCACAGAGCCAGGGCCCTACCGGGTCTCCCTTAGCCCCAGCCCTGCCCGGGACAGCTCCGTTCTGCCCCTCCCGGCCCCTTCCCCCCGTGGGCGACTCACAGAGCAGGGCCCGGTACTGCTCCAGACGCTTGGCCTGCGCCCCCGCCAGCCGGCCCCGCTGCTCCTGGCCGTGCTGCTGGGCGGGACCCAGCTGTCCCGGCGCTGCCTCGGGCTCCAGCGCGCGCTGCCGGCTGCCCTCCGCCTGCGGGGCAGGAAGGAAGCAGTGACACAGCCGCTGGCCAGCCCCCCGGCCCGTGAGTCACCCCGGCCCGCCCCTCAGGCTGCCCCTGGGACACACAGGCGGGGGCAGGCGGGGGACGGCTGGGGGCGGGGGTAGGCGGGGGGACGGCCAGGGGCGGGGGCAGGCGGGGGGCGGCCGGGGGCGGGGGGATGGCCGGGGGCGGGGGCAGGCCGGGGGCGGGGGCAGGCCGGGGGGCGGCCGGGGGCGGGGGTAGGCGGGGGGATGGCCGGGGGCGGGGGCAGGCCGGGGGCGGCCAGGGGCAGGGGCAGGCGGGGGATGGCTGGGGGCAGGGGTAGGCGGGGGGATGGCCGGGGGCGGGGGCAGGCCGGGGGCGGCCGGGGGCAGGGGCAGGCGGGGGACGGCCGGGGGCGGGGGTATTCGGGGGGACGGGCGGGGGTATTCGGGGGGACGGCCAGGGGCGGGGGCAGGCGGGGGGGCGGCCGGGGGCGGGGGCAGGCGGGGGACAGCCGGGGGCGGGGGGGGAACAGCCGGGGGCGGGGGCAGGCGGGGGACGGCCGGGGGCGGGGGTATTCGGGGGGACGGCCAGGGGCGGGGGTATTCGGGGGGACGGCCAGGGGCGGGGGCAGGCGAGGGACAGCCGGGGGCGGGGGGGGAACAGCCGGGGGCGGGGGCAGGCGGACGGCAGAGGGACACACAGGCGGGGCACGGCGGGCACAGGGGGCTGTCGCGGGAGGAAGGCAGCTCTCCTCTGTGGCTGAGGCCGGGCTGTCGCCCCCTTGCTCAGGGCTCCGTCCGCCCCGCGTGGGACGCCCACAGACAGGCAGAGGAGGCTGCCCCCTGCTGGCCAGGGCGGGCGCCTGGTGATGGCTGAGCCCTGGCCCGTGCCCCGGGGCGTGGGGTGGGCCCAGCTCCGGGTGTGGTCTCTTTGCTGGGTCCTGGAGCTGCCCCTGCCGGGCCGGGCGTCGCCCCCATCTCTGCCCAGGTGGCGGCAGGGCTGGCCAGGCCAGTGGGAGCCGCATGCTCCTTCGAAGGAGCGACCGGGGGCCTTTGGCTGTGCCTGGCGCTCTCCACCGGCCCCGGCTCTCAGAGCGCAAGGCGCAGCTCCCGGCCCCCCGCCGCCCGCGTGGCTCCTGGACTCACCTGCTGGCTCCCGGCTCTGGGCAGTGCCCCCCACTCCGTGCTGCCGGCGTCCTCGCGCCCACGACCTAGCGGAGACACCAGGCTATGAGGCTCTCTGAGTGCCCTGCCCCGCCGCGGCACCCAGGGGACCCGCTGGACCCCCCAGCGGCTGGCGCCTAGACAGAGCCAGGCCGGCTGCTCCTGCCATGGGACATGCCCCCCGTGGGTCAGCCCTCCCGGCGGGGCCGCAGGCTGCCCTTCCCCAGGGCTCCGGGCCCAGCGAGCCTGCACCAGCCCTGCCACCCGCACCGAGCCCTCTGACCTGCCAGCGAGCCAGGCCCCACCCCAGCGCATTCCGGCCCTTCCCGGACAGAGCAGCGTCCCACGCCGGGCAGCGCCCCCCTCTCCAGTGCAGCCAAGTTGCGGGGCCGCGGAGCCAGGGGCACAGAGCAGCACGGCGGGGCTGGCCGGACAGGGAGCCAGTGAGGGATGAAGAGGGGACACCGCCCCCAGACCCCAACCCGCAGACCACGGGATCAGCTGCCGGCCACGACGCCCGCCTAGCCGGTCAGTCCCAAGCGCTCTGCGGCGTGGCGCCCTCGCGGCCTGGCCAGGGCTTCTCTTGGCCTCCGGCGCCGCTCTGCCCCCCAGCGCCGAGCCCCAGCCCCCGCAGGGCACCGTGCCGGGGGGGCATCGCCTCCCTCCGGGCTGGCAGAGCCGGGTGCAGACCACGGAGCCGGCCCAGCCCCAGCCAGGCAGCCTCTGGCCAGGGGCAAGCTCCCGGCCGCCCAAGGCCCCGACCTGCTCAGGTTCCGAGGTGGGGCGCCCCCTCCCCAGGGCTCGCTGCCAGCCACTGGGTCCCAGCTTTGGGGTGCAGGGCAGTGACTGGAGAGGACTGTGTCCCTCCCCCATGGTGCCCTAGCCCCCCCTCCCCCGCAGCCCACGGCGTGCCACGCCCACGCCAGCCCCTCCCACCTCCACGGACTGAGCTGGCCCCCCACGGCTGGACCCCATTTCAGCGATAGCGGCACTCGGTGAAAGGCCAGGCCGGTGCTGGGCCCCAGCTCCCTGTGCCAAGCCACACGTGGCCTGAAGCGGCCTGGCCGCGGAGCATGCGCTGGGGCTGCCGTTAGTTTCGCCCCCAGGCCGGGAGGGCACCAGCGCGCGACCAGAGCGTTCCTGGGCTTGCACGTTGCAGCACGCACGCGGGGGACCCTCCCCGGCACCGCCGCGCCCCTTGCGAGGGGCTCCCCCGTCCTGCAGGCTGGCCAGGCGTTCCCTGGAGCCACCCCGCTTCGCCAGCACTGGCCCGAGCGTCCATGAGCCGAGACTGCGGCTCTTCCCTTCTGCCCTTGTGCCACCCTCCGGCCTCGCCGTGCTCCCGCAGGCTGCCAGTGCCCACGCAGCGCCCTGGCTTCCCCAGCCCAGCGCCGCCCCGCAGCGAGGCTCCCTCCTGGCGCCGCCGGCCCCTAACCCGACTGCGAGGGCACCCGGCCGCTCCCCGGCTCCGATGTGGGCACGGCCCCAGCGCACGTTCCCGCCCACCCGGTGTAAGCAAAGGCTTCGGACGCCTCGGCAACAGGGCGCTGGCCAGAGGGGCTCAGAGCAATCGCTCGCCCCTCTCCGGCTCCTGCCTCGCCGCGATGGGGCTCCTGAGGGCCCGTCCCCACAGGCCAGGCCGGGTTGGGGCAGGCAGGGGCTAGGGATTAGTCTGGGGAAGTTGGGAGGGCCAGGGGCCAGCGCCGAGCACTGGCCTGCTGAGGCTGCACTTGCCCTGTACTCTGGCTTGGCCAAAGCTTTCCCAGCGAGCCTGGCTCTAGAGCAGGAGAGGGCGTTCGAGAGCCCTCGGCCTCCCTGTCCCCTCCCACGTGAACTCGTGCGACGCGCCTGCTGCGCCAAGCACCCCGCCTGCACCATGATGTGGGATGGGTGCCCAGACGGAGGTCGGGCAGCTTAAGCCGTTCCCCTGGCGCTGGCCTGCTCCAACGTCCCCGGCCTCCCAGCCGCCTGCCTGAGGTCCCCGGCCCCCCTTGCTCCTCCCGCTGCCCTAAGCGGGGTGAGGGGACAGCGAAGGCCCAGACACCGCCCTGCCTGCTGGGCTCCTGGGGACGTTCCACCGGCTTTGTCCCGCTGGAGTGGCACAGGGGCTCCAGCAGGCCAAGCCTGGCCCAGGGTGGAGCCGGCCCCGAGGGACCCTCTCCTCTCCAGGAAGCAGGCCTGTGCTCACTGGCGCCCTCCAGCCTTTTGGGGTTCAGTCCCCACTGGCTGCACGACCAGGCCCTGCTCCTCTGGGGCTCACTCCCCGCAGGGCTGGACTCCGGCTCGTGCCCAAGATGCTCACCAGGCGCTTCTGTTGCAAAGGGCCACGCGGCCGCTCTGCGCCCGGCCTGCTCGTCCAGGCCCACTGCAACGCTCCAGCTGGTTCCTGCTCCTGCAGAGCCCGCCCTCACGCTGCTCCCAGTAGCACCCCGCAGGAAACCACCTCCCAGCCCCAGCTGCGGCCCCTTGCCACGGCCTCGTGGCTCACGCCAGCTCTTGCAGCTCGGGGGTGGCTCTGCCAGCCGGCCTGGGCAGCGGTTTCTGGGAGCAAGGAGAACGCTCTGGCCAGCCGGTGTGGGGGGAAGGTCTTCCCAGCCCTGGTGCTTACTGCTCCTGCTTCCCATTCCCCTCCCGTGCCGACAGATCTTCCCTCTCCTGACGCTTTGCTCGGACAGACGCTGAACTTACCTGCTGGCCTGGGCAGAGCTACGTCCCTGGCCCTGGTTTGGAGACTGGGGCCACAGCGGCTTCCCCCGGGGTTAGTCAGTTTGCCATATCAACACATTCAGCCCCCCTAGTCGTGCATGCAGGGGGGCCGGCCTCGCTGGGGTGCCCCGGCTGCAGCGCTCGCTAGCCAGCAGGCCCTTTACTACCCGCGGGGCAAACAAGTGCAGAGGGAGACTGCAGGGCACCCCGCTGTTAGCAGTGCCCGCTCTGGCTTGTCTGGGGCGGCTCGGCCCCCTGCAAGCCCTGGACACGGCCCAGCTCCTGCAGCAGCCCTTTGCAGAGGGGTGGGCCCGTCGGGCGCCTTGCGCGGTGCTGCGCGGGGGCCAGGCTCAGCGCAGGGAGGTGAGGGCTCCTGCCAGGGCCCTGGCTTGCAGGGTGCTGCGCGCTGGCTCTCCTGCCTGGGGCCCGACAACGCAGTGCGTGGTTAGCAGGCAAGCAGGGGAGAGCGGAGGCGAGGAACGCAGCCGGGCACCCAGGCAGGGGCTGGGTTAGACACTCTGCCAGGCAGGTCCCGGCTGGCCTTGGGAGCTCTGCATCTGCGGGCCAGCGTCCCCCCCCTTACACCGGTGCAGCATTAGCCCAACGCTGCCGTTCGAGGGGAGCACAACTGCCCTTTGGCCGGGCAGCCACAGAGCGGGCAATGCAAGCAGCCTCCAGCGCCTGTAACCAGGAGCCGGCCTTCCGCAGGCTGGGGCCAGCTAGTCAGGGGACCGGCCATGTCCTCGCAGCTCCGCCAGCAAAGAACCAGCCTCTGCCAGGGCTCCCGGGATAACACCTGCCCTAGACGGAGCTGGAGGCCTGCCCCCGCGGCGCATGACCCGCCTGTAGGACAGGGAGCCGGGAAGCCGCCCTGCACCTCACAGCCAGAAAGGGGAGGGGCAGGAAGCAGCAGCGAGGGCTGGCGCACAAAGCCGTCTTCTCACTGGCCGGGTGGCTGCAGGGACGTGATGCTCCCTCACCCGGCACCTGTGGCCAGTCCTGGCACGTGGCCGCCTAATGGCCCAGGGCTACCTGTGGGCACAGACAGGCCAGGCAGAAGCACCAGGCTCAGCGGCTGGGTCAGGGGACTAGCCTGACAGGAAGGAAACCCTTGTCCAGTCCCCACCCTTCCAACAGGCTTCCTGCCCGACCCCCCTCTGGCACTTGCCCAGCTGTGGCACGGGGCTCACCGCCCCGCAGAGGGGAGCCCCGACCCTGCGCTAAGAGGGCCATGCAAATGCTTTCCCCAGCACCTGGGAAGGCCCCAGGGAACTCAGCCGGGGGAAACCGGCCAAACTCCAGCTCCTGGTGCATGGGCGGCCAGGGTGCCAAAAGCCACAAAGCAAACCCAAGGCTGCAGCGCAACACAATCCCATGCAGGGCTGTGCGCGGTCTGGGCAGGTTAGCAGGGAGGGGTGACTTAGCAGCAGAAAGAGGGAACGCAGGCTGACGTTCGCAGGGTGCAAGCAGCAGAGAGGACTAGGAGCGAGGAAGGGAAAACCTGGACTAACCAGCAAGAGACACGTCCTGGAGCAAAAGGAGGCGGCTGCGGAAGCAGCCCCCAGCGGAGCAATGGAAGGGCTGGCACGCCATGGCCACCAGGCCCAGGACCGCGGTCCTGCAGTGCCCGGAGCCGGCCCAGCCCTGCCCAGAACCGCACGCAGGGGAGTTAAGGCCCCGCACGGTTTGGTCTGTCCCCACAGCCGGTTAGAGCAGCTCACCCTTCACCCTTCGCCAGGAAGGAAGCAGTGCACAGGGACACTGAAGTGAACCGCAGCTCGGCTGCCCGGGCTGCTCTGCCACCCCACTCTGCCCTCTGGCGAGGATGGGCCAGAGCCAGAGCGGGGCCTAAGCAAGCCCTGGCTCCAGAGAAGCGTAGGCGCCACTGAGACGCTGCTGCAGGAAGTCCCGCTAGGCTGGCTGGCAGCATGACTGGCACTAGGAAATCCCTTTGGAAAGGAACCCTGTGCACCCACCTATGCTGCCCAGCCTGGCTCACGCGTGCAAAGCAGCCCTGGAAACCAGGGGCTACCCTCAAGGACTTAGGGGTACCAGGTGGCGCCAAAAAAACACTGGACACGCTTGATCTCAGATGGGGAGGGGGCCCCACCAGCCAGGAGGGAAGAGGGGCTGGCCGGGAGGACGTGGGGGGGAGAACCAGCTGGTGGGAAGCAGGGCTGAGGAGGGGGGGTCAGGGGCAGCAGGAAGCAGGTCTGGCCGGGAGGGGTAGATTGGGAGGAGGAGGGGAGAGGGGAGAACCAATCAGCGGGAAGCGGGGCTGGCTGGGGGAGATCGGGGGACTGGCCGGGAGGAGGGCAGGGGGGAGAACTGGCTGGCGGGGAGTGGGACTGACCCTGGCACAAGCAGATCCTGGGGTGCTGCCCGTCCCGCCCACGGTCCTGGCGAGCGAGTCCGGCCATGGGGTTCCCCCCCCCCGCGTAGCTGCGAACTGCCTGGCGCACTCACGCAGCGTGAGCCTGTCGACCAGCCAGGCAGCTCTCACCTGGGCACTGATACCCCACTACTAAGAAAACGCACCTAGTGAGAAGACAGACATTTTGGGTCCGGTATTTTCTTAATTTTTTCCCCGAACAGAATCCTCCAATAGCGGAGGGTGCGGTTCCAAACCGGACACCTGGCAACCCTACAAGGACTGGCGGGACATGCGCATGCGGGGAACACTCGGGGCCCGAGCCAACCCGCCACGAACACACCCCGCCAGGTCGGACTGGACTGGTCACCCCACCCTGCTCTGCCTGTCTCGACAGGCTGGGCTCTCCTTTTGCTGCACAGAGGAGCCTGCCGCCAAGTGCACCCCACGCTGGCCCCGCAGACAAGGAGATTTCAGGGTAGGGTCCGCAGGCGCCGGATGCAGCTGCAGCCCGAAACGGGTCATTCCTCGGGTGGGACCCTAAGAAACTACCTAACCCAGGCCCTGGCTGGCCAGGTAGCCGGGCACAGAGCGCCCCCTCTCCCTGCCCACAAGGGGGACCCCTCTGGCATGCGGTGGCAGAGGCGGCCATTGTGTGAGGCACAGGGCTGCCGCCGGGGAGGATTTGGGGACAAAAAAATCCACACCCATGCACGTGAGATGGCACAGAACCTTTACCAGCGCTTTGCGAGGGAGGGGCGGGGAGGGAGTCTTTATTGGGCCGGCGGGAGAGGAGAGCAGGGAGCGGAATGACTCAAATGTGCAGACACTTTGTGCCCCACACGGCAGGCTCAGAGACAGGCACGGGGCTCCACAGCCGCTCTACACGCACCATTAGTAACAAGTCTCCCGGCCAGCAGAGCAGCCAGGCCTGAGGGTTAGAGGCCGTTTCCATGGGCAGGGGCAGGCTGAAGGCCAGCTCAGAAGGCATGCCGGGGTAGGACTCGCACACTCTCCTGCTCCCCACCTCCAAAGGCGCCCAGGGTCTCCAGCCTGTGCAAACGCTCCTCGCTCCTGCCAAGAGCCTCTTCCAGCCGTGCGCTGAGCGCCTGGGCCCTCTCCAGCTCCACCCGCAGACTCTGGCCTTGCTCAGGGCTGCTCAGAGAGGGAACAGGGTTAGACAGGCTGCGTGGAAGGCCCACACTGGTAACCCCCCCGGTCAGCTCAGGGCTGAGCACTGCTCATCGGTGCTGCACAGGCAGAGCCACTCGCCCCCTCTGCTTCCCTGACCTTCGCCAGCTGCAGGCACCAGGCCAGCACCGCCCCACGTGGGTTGGTCAGAGCCTCGTTCCCCCGGGGAGCAGCGCCAGGCTCAGCCCTGGGGCGTTGGGCAGGAACCGCGGCTCCCTGGCCAGCTTGCTATTACCGCTGCCCTGCTCGGGGCCCAGGGTTCACAGGGCGGAGGAACAGCCACAGTGACGCGGGGACGGAGGGGAATGACTGGCCAAGACACCCACCCACCCAGTCTCAGGAGCAAGGTCAAGCCCGGGATGTGCAGCCCGGGAGATGTCAGGAGGCCGAGGGGCAGGGAGAAAGCCGGGGAGAGACTCAGGAGCGTCAGCTCTGGGCTGAGATTAACCCCTGCTGCCCTGCCGGCCTCACGTGACCTGTCACGAGAAGGGATGCTGCCTTTAAACTGCCCCCCGCCCCGGCCCTGCCGCGGCACAGGGGCTCCGGACACGCCCTGCCCGCCAAGCAAGTCGCGGGCGAGTGCAGCTCCTCCGGCGGCAGCACAGCCCCCCAGAGCCCTACCTGTCCGGGGGCGCGTGGGACTTCACCAGACTGCTGTACAGCTGCCTCTCTGCTTGCAGAGCTTCGTTCAGACGGCTCCGCTCCGCCACCAGCCCCTCCAGCATCAGCATCAGCTGGGGAGAGCAAGGCACAAAGCAAGCGGTGCCAGGCCACCCCCAGCTAGAAACGCCCGAGGGGCAGAGTCCAGCCCCGAGGGGCCAAACCACCTCTGTGCGCCATCCTCGCACCTGCACATCCCCCAGCTCCCTCCCGGCAGCAGCACTGCAGTGCTGCCCTGGCACGAGGGCTGGAAGAGCAGGCACTGGAGCCAGGCCTGAGCCTGCGCCCCGTGCAAGATCCCCCGGCGGGCGCTACCTGCTGCCTTCTGCTCCCCACAGCCTCCTGCCCCTGGGCCTCTGCCGTGGCTACTTTCTCCCGCAGCACCAGCACTTCCTGGGTGAGCCGCTCCATGGCAGGGACTTCTTCGGGGTCAACCAGCTGCATCTGCAGGTCCTGAGATGACAAGGAGGGCAGGGCTGGCTGGAGCTCAGCAGCCGGAGACCCCTGAACGCCACACCCTGGAGCGGGGCTGGAATCCCAAAGATCCTGGGAGACGCCAGCGCCCAGGCCTGTAGCGAGGGGAGCGCCGCCCCCGCCCCCGAAAGGAGCCTCCGGGCAGATGCCAGACGGAGCCCTGGGTTGCCAGCTCCTCGTGTTTCACGGTGCCACGGCACGAGGCCTGGGAGCCAGCCCCAAGGGGACACAAGAGCCATGCGTGAGACCACGACTACAGCTCTGGGGCTCCGCAGGCACCCACCCCACTGCTGGGCACCATGGAAACTCGGCTTCCTGGCTCTGACCGCCGCGCGCTGGCTGGGGGAGGGGCCTGCACTGGCCTCCCTGGGCAGAGTACGTCGGGGGGACTGCCGTGAGCCCACCTTGATGAGGTCCTCTTTGCTCTGGACGCTCCGGGTCAGGGACTCGATGTCCGAGGCCTGCACCTGCAGCTCCTTCTCCTGCGCGCTCACCGCAGAGCGAAGGGCAGAGACCTCCACCTGCCGCACAGACACACGAGGTCAGTGCCAGGCCCCACACAGACGGGCCACAAGCCCTCCGCACCGGCCCCAGCCCCAGCCCCAGCCCCCGCACGATGCCTGCGCGAGGCCAACGGCTCGGGCACAGACAGCCAAGAGCACAGGCGGCCACAGGGGGGCCAACCGTAACTGCCGGAAGTGGAATCACGGCCGGGCCGGGCCGGGCGCAGGCAGGTCTGGCTGGATTTGGTCTGGAGTGAAACAAGCCTCTGGGTCTCTCCCCAGACTCACCCTGCTTTCCCTCTCCTTTCTTGCCATTAGCGCCAGGTCCTCGCGGGCGCTAGCCAGCTCCTTCTCCAGCTCGGCAGCCACGTCCCCCAGGCCTGGAGAGGGACGGAGCCAAGAACCGCAGTGAGGCAGGGCAGGTTCCTTCGCCTTCGCGGGCCTCGGAGCCAGGCTCTTGCCGAATGAAAGCGCGAACCTGCTCGAGCCGATGGCGCCTGAGCCCTATCACTGCAGTGGGTTTGTCAGGCCCTTTCCTCACACCCCCCTTCCCAAATGTCACCCCTCAGCTTCACCCCCTTAACCACGCTCCCCCGCCACGGCCCCGTGACCAGCGAACACCGGCACCCCGGCCCACAGCGCCTCCTCCTCCCGGGCCAGCCAGCAATCCCCCAGCACAGGCAGCCTTCCCATGCCCCTCTCCCCAGCCTCAGCCACGGGGGAAGGACTCCGGTCGGCAGGGCTCCGTTTGTCACAGACCGTTCTCCCCAGGCAAAAGCCGGGGCTCCTCACACTGGAGAGAAGCGCAAGCGCACCGACCTTTCTCCGCCCTGTCCTTGCTGTCCTCTCCCATGGGGATCCTGGTAGCGGTGGCGTCCCCACCACCTCCGGGCAGTCGTTCCTGAGAACACACAGCCATCTTTGGTCTTCCCTTGGAAACCACCCTGCACAGCCCCGACCGCCTGCCCACCTCCAGGGCTCAGCCCAGCGCAGGCCCGCTGCCGGTGGGGCGGTTACAGGGCTGCTCGTCTGAGGGAGACAAGCCCAGATGGGCCGAGTGACACACACGTGGCTCGCCAGGAGAGGGACCCCGAAGAGGAGCCGGAGCGGGAAGCAGGGGCGTGGCCTGGCACTTGCGCTGCCCCTTCACGCGGAGGATGAAACGTGAGAGCACGCGGCTGGCGCTGCTAAGAATTCAGATTGGTGCTTGGGTCCCCTGGAGCAGGGCTCATCGCGCGGGCAGGGCCAGCCCTGGGAGGGGTCACTCTTGCTGGTGCGCCGCCCCCCCAGCGTCCTTTCCGGGGCCCCCACACAAGCAGGGCCTGCTCTCGGCTGCTCCAGGAGCGAGACAAGGCTGTCGGGTTCAGACGAGCACGTTCTGATCCCTAGCAGGGAGGGTCTTTGCGCGAGCACAACAGGGCCCCGCGGCACTACAGCGGTAAAGGAGCAGCCACGGGCCTCCCCGCGGCACGCCCAGCGCTCCGTCACTCCCCCCCGCAGCAGGCCTGCTCTCGTCCCACACCGCTCCCCGCCTGCTGCTCGCAAACACGCCTCTCCCCAGGCCGGAGGCAGCACAAGCCGGTGCACGGCTCCTACTTGGAAGGGCTGCTTGTCCTCAGCCGCGGGGCTCTTCCCTGCCAGCTGCCGGCGCAGGAATTGTACCTCGTCGCTCTTCTCTGCCAGAGCCTGCACCAGCTTCCCAGCAGCCACCTGTGCAGCGGGAAAGCCGGGGAGAGGACAGAAGCAGCGGTAAAGAGCCAGGTGGCCACTGGCTACTGGCACAGGGCCTGGCCGGGAAAGGACAACTGTACCGCTCACTCGCTGCGAGAGGAGACTCGGTCTCCTTCCAACACACAGCAGGGCCTCTGCGACGGTACACACGCCAGCCAATGCCAGCACTGCCACCCAGCCCTCTGCTACCTCGGCCCCTTCCGCAGCGCACCCGACCCGACCGGGATGGGGACACGCGGCCGCAGCGCACAGCCCTGGGGCAGAGGGCCGGGACGAGAGGGGATGAGCACAGGGGATGGGGCCTGGAGGCGAATGCTGCGAGCTTGGCTTTTCAGCCCTGTGCCAATGGGAAATGCAATGCCCAACGGGTGGATTTCAACACACAAAACACAGGCCAGGCTGAAGGTAAGATGACTGTGGCAACAGTCCTCGGCACTAGTCCGACTGTTCCATACCACGACACAGCTACCACCACCCTCCTGACCATGCAGGGAGACAGCTCCACCCGGCTCAGACTTCCCTCTGCCTGCCTGGTGTCACTGCGCTGGGGAAGGGCTCCAGGGTTCCCCCTCCCATGGTGACAATACACAGCGAGCACGCACAGCCGAGAGCCGCACACCTTCCTCTCCCCGGTCCCATAACACGCAGGCAAGTGCCCCCAGGTTCCACAGGGCAGGCGGACAGGCCAACAGGCCCACCAGGGCGAGCTGCTATTGTAACTGACTGGGCATTAACAAGTGTTCCCGCCGAGACCCTTCCTGCAGCTCTTCCCATGGCAATAGCCACTGGAGACCGGCCTCCACAAAGCCAGCCCAGCCACAACTCACCCGGCTTCGCTGCTCCTGGGCGCTCATGGCTCGGAACAGCTCCCCAAGTTCAGCCTCATGCTCCCCGGCCTGCCTGCTCCTGTCACTCAGGAGATCCTGCAGCAGCCTCTCCTTCCGCTGCAGGCGCACGCACAGCTCCTCCACAACCTCCCGCTGCCCGGGGCCCAGCTTGCGGAGCAAGGTCGCTGTGAGCTCCTGGGGGAAAGGAGGGAGACCGGGGCTGTGATGTTCCACTCCCCTGGCCTTTGGGTGCAGCCTGGGAGCACCCGTCTGATCACACACTTCTGCGCACGCAGCGCTGCCACGGGGAGCAGCGTTCCTGGCTCACTCCTTGTCCTGCAGCGCTTCCGGAAGGGGCCGAGGCGCCTCTGTGCTTCCACGGTGCATGGAGAGTCTGGGCCTCCCCGCGGCTGGCAGCACGTCCCAAGTCAGGGCTCAGCCGCTCGAGCGATCTGTAGCGCCTCTGCTGTGCCCCAGCCTGGGCACGCCGGGGAGCAGGGCTGAGTTGCAGGGCGATGGGTCGGAGGCCCCCAGGGGAGCAGGATGGCACGGGGGCCCAGAAGCCTGGCAGTAGCTCCCGGGGATCCCAGCCCAGGCCTTACCTCCACGTCCTTGTTCCTGTCGTGCAGCGAGGTCTGCAGCTGCTGCATTATCCCCTCCTGCTCCTTCTGCCAGCAGCTGGACTTCGCCTCCACCTCCTCTTTCAGCCACTGGAGGGTCTGGCAGGCTGCTGAGGCCTGCTCCAGCTCCAGCGCCTTGGCTTTCAGCAGGCTCTCCATGCTCTAGGGCCACAGGAAGCCAGGGACATGCTCAGGCCCCACGCGGTTCTGCAGAGTCCCCAGGGTTCAAGTACCATCGCTTAAGGAAAGCGTCACCACAGCGGCCACATGGAGTTACCCCTTCCCCGCCAGGCAGGAGGCCATCAGCCGACGGGAACAGGGGCAGAGCTTTAGCAGTTAACCGCTGGCACGGCTGCCCAGGGCTCTGGTGGATTTGCCTTCCCTGACCCCTTCCAATCGAGAGCTTGTCTAAAGCTGCCCGGGAGCTCAGGCCAGGCGATCGCCGTGGGCCCTCTGGCTGGGGGGCTGCGGAGGCAGCTGAGGCACTCCTGTGGGGCTGGGCCCAGCGCTGCTGCCCCACGGCGAGCCGGGCGCTCCCCTCGCCACAGGTGCACCGCCCAGGGGAGGCTCGCCCGTACCTGCATGGTGGCCTCATTGCTGGACAGGACGTCGCGCAGCCTCTGCAGGTCGTGCTCCCGCTCTCTCACGCAGAGATGCAGCTTCTGCAGCTCTCGCTCCTTCTCCTCCAGGGCACAGAACCGCTCATCGATTCCTCGCTCCAGGGAGAGAAGAGGTGACGGAGGGGTCACCTCACGCAGGGACAGCACCCTGTCCTCTCGCCACGCAGCCTCCCGCGCACTGGGGGGCACCGCCGCTCCCCCCACGGGGATGGCGGGAAGGGAAAGGGAGCGCAAAGCACAAGGGATGCTGTGCTGACCCAACCTCAAAGGAGCCTGGGGAAAGGACGGGGAGGCGGTGCCGGAATGTCCCGCGCTTACCTCCAGAGCAGCATCTCGGTCTCTGATGCGCTGCTGCAGCTTCTCCAGCATCGCACCGGTCCCCGCGGGGCTCTTCTCTGCGCTCTGCCAGTGCTGCAGCAGTTCCCTGGATTCCTGCAGGGCCCCAGAAGCACACGTCAGCACAGGCACCTGCCTCACGGAGCCAGCAGGCAGCACAGAGGCCAGAAAGCCTCTGTGCTCGGCTCACCAGGCGCTGCCTCGGCCTGAGCCGTAGTGGCATCGCTGCCAGGGGCTGCAGCCTGCGGCTCGCTCTTGGACTCCAGTCTCTCAGCGGGCAGGCCATGTGGTTGCTGGCACCCAAATACCAAGGTGAGAGGCATCGTGTGTCTCCTCACCTGCAGAAGCTGCTCCTTGTGAGCCAGCCTCTGGCTCAAATGCTGAACGCGCTGCTCCTGGGCCCGGATCTCACGGCACCTCTCCCCCTCCAGAGCCTGCAGCTGCTGAGCCTGGCCCTGCAGCTCTGCTTGTGCCTGCTGCACAGACTTGCGCAGCTCCTGCAAGGAAACACGTCTCACTTCTTTGCCCGACGGCCCTCGCTGCCCCTGAGAAGGCAAAAGGCTAACAGGAGGCCATCAGCCCCGCACACCAGACACAGACACGCCCTTGCAAGCTGCTGCTGTCCGCCGGACGCTCACGTTACGGGCAGGCCGGGCTGACATTCCGATCAGAAACCAGAGCCAGACCTGGTTGGTGGGCTAACCCTTGGCAAGCACACAGAGCACACGCCCATGTGCTCGGCTTACGGGAGCCAGGCTCAGCGCACATGCAGCACGCAGACGGATGGAGAAAGGGCTCCACTGCTCATGGACAGAGCTCCGGCGAGGCTGGTGTGGACAGGTGGCTGAGTCAGTCTCAGGTGGGACGTCCCTATTCCATCCCGCCATCGTTTCGGGGCTGAATACAGCCCTACACAGACACATGTGGTTACCCCCCAACATGCACCGCCACCAGAGCAAACGTTCAAACGCAGTACAGGTTGGACATCCCTGGTCCGGCACCCTTGGGACCTGACCCTGACCTTGTCCCGGATGAGGGATTTTGCTGGATCAGAGGTGGTCATTTCTGGACCCCCTGCCGCTAGCCCCCTCCAGCCCTGGCTTGACCACTGCTCTCCCAGCTGGCTCTGCCCTCTTGGTAGTCCCGCTGCCCTGTCAGCCCCTGCTGCCCTCTGCGCACTGAGCTCCTGCTGCCGCGTGTGGGGCTACCGCTCCCCAGCCAGCCTGCAGGCTCCCAGGCGCTAGCCCTCCACTGGGACTCTGGTCCTGGAACAACTGTGGTTCGGTTAAGAGTTTCAACCTGTACTACACCTTTGGAATTGCAATGACAATTACAGGGATGTTTACACTCAAAATCGGCCCATCTCAGAGCGCCCACTTCTCACTGAACACCAGCCACATGCCTCTTTCCTGAGTCCGATGCACTATGTGGAGTCCAGCTCAAGAGCAGCGCTACTCCAGAAAGTCACTATCAGAGCGGGTCCATCACAAAAGCTTGGCAGTGAAACTGATGAGCAGCTGGAATTAGGGAGCTGCACTTCCACACAGTGACAATCAGCTGAGTTTCCACACAACTTGAAAACCGATCCACTTTGTCCTGTGTGTGCATGTTGGAACCCTTTGTAAAAGCCCCTATTCTCGCCAGAGGGGAAGGTTTCGAGGCTGCCCCTGCTAATGCACTGCGGACACAGCACCAGGGCGTTACAAAAGGCAACAGGACACCTGCAGCAGTTCGAACACACCAGGGAGGGACACCACGACACTGATGCCCTGTGGTCCGTCTCTGCGCTGGCCGTGGGAAGGTACTACCCATGAAACAGAGACGGCACGGCATACTCAGCTAACAGAAGCCTGACCGAGGAAAGCCGTTGCAAAACACACCTTTCACTGTCATATACACGTGGCCTCAGGCCGTACCTGGTTGTGTTTCCAGGACACCTCTTTCAGCTGCTGTTCCTCCTGCACATCAGCCTCCAGGAGCTGGGTAGCTCTCCTGGCTTCAGCCAGTTGGTGTTCCTTCTGCCGCTGAGCCCTCTGCAGCTTCTGCACCTCCAGCTGGGTGCAGAAGAGCGTGTTCTGCAGATCTAGCAGTGCCAGCTGCTGCTGGGAAGGGGGTGGACCCTCCGAGGCCTGATGAGAGAATGGCAGCAATGGGAGAGTGTCTAAGCCTGAGCTCGCTAGAGCTGTTCAGAAGGGTGCAGGAACCCCAGGCTCTCCCGTTTTCTTTTCAAGGCAAAGGTCCCTCGCTCCCACAGGACGGAGGGGCCCAAAGGGACGTACCTGCAAGTGCCCCAGCTGGCTTCTCTGTAACGTGTCCTGTAGTTTGGCCATGGCCTCATTCTGCCTGTCAATCACCTGGTACAGCTCCTCTGTCTGCAAGGACACCCAACCGTCAGCAAGCCCCCTGCCAGAAGCCCGGCACGGCAGAAAGCAGCAAAGCCCACAGGGCTGGTGGAAGGCCGAGGGATTCTGCCGCCTTGAATAGCATGCTTCCCTGCCCCGCATTTCTATCCCCGGGCACAGCCCTCCCCCGCAGCGCTACCGACCTCACGCTCTCTGCTCCGCAGGGCCTCGCTCAGGCTCTGGATCGTACGCTCTTGTCTCTGCGATGCTTTCTGGACAGAGTTTAATTCAAAATTCAGCTCATCCAGCTTCTCCTGCAGCAACTGAGCACAGAGAGCAGCGCGGTTAGCTTACCAGCCCAGTACTTCAGCCACCTGCCCCGGAGAATCTCTGAGCCTGGAGGTTCCTCTGCACTTCCCCAGACCAGGCCCACTGACGCCCTCCGAAGTCTGGCGCTGCGGCTCCTGAGCGTAGCTACAGGTCAATGCAAGGCCTTCCCTTCCCACATCGGGGCCAAGGCAGCACCCGCAGTGATCCAGCAAGTCGAGGGGCTGGAACCCTGGCCTCAACCCCAGGCATCCCCACACTCTGCTTCCCCCAGAAGAGCCCTGCTGACTGTTCCAGCCCCACAGGGCCTGCAGAGGGCAGGGACACTCCAGCCCAGCTGGAGAACCCCCGCGCCTGCAGCAGGGAGAGCGCGCTCCAGCCGGCCCACTCCCTCTTTAACTGGTTAGCCACTTAAACCTTACACGTAGCTTGTTTACCAGCTAAGCGGGATTTCACATCCCTACCCCTGAGCTCTCTCCCAACCCATCATCTCCTAGGATTAGGAGAAGCCAAGAAGCCGGAGGGGGAGGGCAGGCAGTGGGAGGAAAGAGCCTGCATGGCCCAGCTCCACCAGTGACCTTACAGAGCCCCCGACGTAGAGGAAGACCTGCCCAACACGGCTTTAGCGCGGGCAGAGGAAGGAGGCGGCCCAGCATAGCTACGGGTAGGGAAGCTCTTCCTAACCTGGCTGAAGGCCAACAGCAGTCTGGGCAGCTTCCAGGCACCTGCAGCGACACTGCACAATCACTGCTAATTAACGTGACCGAGCCTCCGCCAGGAGCTGAGCACACTGCTAGTGAACAGATACCTTGGTGGTGGCCTCGTACTGCTGGATGCTGCCCTGCAGCTCAGACACTCGCCCACTCGCCACAGGGTCACTCTGAGTCGGCTGCTCATGGTCTTCAAGCAGATTCTGGAGAGAGGAGAGAGAGGAGAGGGGTGGCCTGAGAAGTGTCTAACTAGCCCCGAAGCTCTTTAGGGCTGGCTTCATACCCAGCGGATCAGCAGCAATACTCGACAACGGTTATCCAGGAAACACAGCCACTGCCCAACTTCGCTACCGGAGCCAGAGCAAGGAGACAACGGCAGCTCGCTTTGACTCGGCCTGTCTCCCATGACCATAGGAAATGGGTCCCTCAATGCGGCAGGCACGCCCCAGTAATAGCCCTGAATGCCTGGGGCAGCCCACTGCTCTTCATCCTTTGGAACCAAAAACCAATCAGCAGAGAGTAAACAAGAGCCAGTGGCCAGCCTCCTCCTGCTTTCCCCCCCCATCTCACCCCCAGCCCCATCCAATACTCCTCCTCTTCCTTGATGCCTACTCCCCCACCCCTCAACGACCTTCCTTTCATCCTCCTCCGCCACTTCTCTGCTCCTGTCTCACCCCCTCCTCTCATTTGCTCTCCCTCCATTCCTCTAAAATAAGCTAACAGGGAACAGAAACGGAACCAACAAGCCTACAGCCAGCACTTTGCCTGGAGGCGGTATGCCTTCCCGCCCCAACTCCTGAAGTGTGTTCAATTTCAGCCCAGCCTCTCAGCGCTGGGAGGCTGGGCCCTGTGTGCTTGTATGCCAGCAGCAGGGTGGGGCACTGACCCGGATACACGCAATGCAAATCAACCACAGAGCAAGCGCTGCAGAGGCAGCACTGCATTCTGTCCTGGCTCCCCGGGGAAGTGCAGAGAGAAGCCAAGAACCACTGATGAGCGTGCTCGACCTCTGAAGGATGGAACAGCAAGAGCTGTGGGCTGAAGAGCAGAGAAAGGGGGGAAGGATTCTTAAGGCAACTCTGACAGCCAGAGATGACCCATCTTCTATGAGGAGGCTGTTAGCAAGAGCCAGGCTGCTAGGAAGCAATGCAAGGAGCTCTGTGCATCTGAGCAACAAGGACCAAAGGTGGCCCAAATCATCGACCACCCCCATCTCAACCAGATGATACCAGCTAGCTGCTGCATCACAGGCACAGTTAGTGGTTAGAAAAACCAATAAGCGCTGGTTCTTCAGTCCCTCTGCATTCGTAGTTTTTAAGAGCGTAACATCCTGTCCCACATAAGAAACGTAAAAGGTTTAACACCGATCGTTTGCGCTGAGCTTTGGAACTTGGTCCAGGTGTAGTTCTCAGCAGGGACAAGGGCCTTTGCTTGGCTGAGAGCAATCACTTCTGAACAAGTGCCATGGACAGCTGGAAAGGTTTTAATAAAGCTCTTTGCATTATGCTATCTGGGCACTGTTCTAGCTGACCTGACCACAGGGCCTTGAGCAGAGACAGAGGCAGCTGCAAGCATACCTTACAGGAGGCAGACTGTAGCTCTTTAGAGTTAGGGAGCTGGCAAGGCACGAGGAAAAGCATAAACTCGCTTTCCTCCTCAACAATAGCAGCAAAAATAGGATGTTTGCTTCCCAGAATTTTTTCTACATTGGTACTTTAAGTCCTCCCCCCACCCACCCCAAGTGCAGCTGCAGCAGAAGTGTGGACTGGCCACCTGCCTTTCATAACCACCATGTCGTCTAATCTTGCGGAGAGCAGGTTCACACAGAACACTGGAGAAGTCACTGGTGCTAATATTCCTACTGCTGTCGTGGGCGTCATCTCTGGACCTGCACAGTTTTCATGTTTTCCAGAAAATGGCAGTAACCAACCAGGCCTAAGGAGTCTTCTCTCTCAGAGCATCATGCTCCGAAGCATCATAACTGTCATGAACAAACCTAAAAAAACTGAGGTTCCAGGCAAAAACTAAAGCCAAGAAGCAAATCAGCCTCTTACGGCAACACAGCACCCTTGGCCAGCAGATTTCCATGCTACAATGCACGGTATCTGGCAGCTGAAGAGCTGTTTTCATACTGGGGCAAAAAGGGGAAAACCATTTGTAAACAAAACAATTTACTTTGCTGGCAACTGTCTGGCTTTCCATTTTTAGCATTAAAGTGACTTAGAGTGCGAGTAACAGCTTCCCCCTTCTGCCAGACCCAGCAGTGAAATCACTATGTGCCGGTGATAACATTTTGTTGCCATGGTAAGAAATGGGAGGCTGCAAACTGAACTCAATTCACTGCAGAAGCAGACATGTGACAGACCGGAGTTTAGAAAAAGCCTTAAGGAACTTGGAGAAGATGGTAAGACCCGAGAGAAAAATCAAAAGGTTTAAATCCGCCTAAAAATTAATGTTGGCTCCACTCTAGAAGATGTGCATCAAAGAAAAAGATCCTATACAAATGTCCCCAATAACGAAAAATGAGCAGAAACTAGACCAGAGCAGTAGAAAGTTTTTCATTGCTCCCCCCCCCCCCCCCCCCACCATCACTCGGTGCCAGCAAATCTTCAAAAACAAGCTGCAAGTGGATTGGCAGGCTCAGCTCTGAATGTGTTGCTTTTTTTCCAGTTTATATTGCTCCAGAGCATAATTTCTAGCCTATCAATGAAGCCGTGTCAGAGCAGATCCAGAAAGAGTACACACCCCTGGAAAATGCCAGATGACAAAGAGATTCAGCAGTACTCATGGAATAAGAAACATATCCAATGGCTACTGTTGCCATAGGAACAAACAAGCATCTTTCCAGTCCCGGAGGCTAGCTGGCACATTAGACAGCACTAAGACTGCTAATGCGAATGCAATTAGACTGACATGGATAGTCCTGAATTGAGGTTGACTGAGGCTTTCTGCTCATTAACAAAAGAGGTAAAGTAATCACAGGTGTCATCTTCTGGCCACATACTAACCAGGATTTTGAAGCCTGGCAAAGCAGAGAAAATCCACAGCTATATGTGAACTGAAATCTACACAGTGGGCAAGACTCCTGGAATTCCCCTGAAAGCCACAACTCACAGGACCATCATCATCTCATAGACTTTAAGGTCAGAAGGAACCATTCTGATCATCTAGTCTGACCCCCTGCACAGTGCAGGCCACAGAATCTCACCCACCCCTCCTAGAATAATCCTCTCACCTATGTCTCAGATATTGAAGCCTTCAAATACTTTGAAGGCCCCAAGATGCAGAGAATCTTCCAGCTGTGATCTCTGTAGGTAACATACCAGGGTACCTCTGTGGGCTGCGTACAGTTGATGACTGATCCCGAGTGAAGATTAGGACTCTCTCTGAGGAGGGAAAACCCTGATACAGCAGAACAGAGCAGTTACAAAGGCCCAAACAGCACTTATAGTAGAAGAGGTCGCTGGCAGCTTAGAAGATCCTGTTTAGTAGAACTCTTCAATTTAAATCAACTTAGACAACAGCAAGAGAAAATAAAGAAATGGTATTTGCTTGGTAGGAAAAGAGGCAAACCAAATCTCAGACCCACGCTAGTATAGAGCCCAGAGACGGAGGAGGAGAGAGAGAAACAGGGGCACAAAACTGCAGAGGGTTCGCTTTTTCAGAGTATGAGGACGATACCTGGTGATGGGAAAGGAATGGACTGCAAGGAGGACACAGCTACCTATTTCTACACAGAAGCTACCCATATTCTGAAGCCACAGTGGTCTCAGAGCCAGTATGTTGTTACTGTTGCACACTGACCTCAACCTGTACCCGAAGTGGCAAATAATCTTCACAGAGATCGTCCCACAGCTCCTGCAGGTCAGACAGCTCCAAGGGGAAGGGCTTTGGGGCTGCACTGAGGAAGCCAGACCCAACATTCACGGAGCCAGGAAGAGCACTCCCGTCCCGCAGGTGATGGCTAGGCGTGGAGCATGGCAGGATGGACTTGACCAGAATAGGTAATCTGCTCCCTCTGGGACTCTGAACAGGCTTGTAGTCAAAAGCTTTGATCAGGCGGAGGGCTAGCTCCAGCCTATTCCCACTCAAGGAGGAGTTTGGAGTGGTGCCGCCATCTGAGCAAACATCCCACTTCCCACCCCCTTTCACGCCTTGGTCGGCTTCCTCATCCTTCTGTCGCGGAGGGCTGACCTCCACTGTCGTGTCCAAGGACTCAACTGAGGACCCAGGAGTCCCCTCCTCCATGCTTTCTTCTTCCACAGGCACCTGGGCACTAGCCAAGTCAGCAGCTCCAGGTTCACAGACGGAGGAGTCCTCATTGCATATGCTAGCTGACCACCTGGTGGAGGGCCCACAGGAGATACTCCTGGCCACCTTTCGTGGGACTTTGCAAATTGCTTCATAGTCGGCATCTGCAACACGCAGCACAGCACAGCCGTGGCACCGCCGTGGGCGGCTCCCCGCACCCTCCGAAGCGTGCCAGCTGGGCGGTTCGGGGGACTGCTCCTCATGTTCTGTCCAGCATTCCAATCCAGAATAGGCAAAGTCCTCCTGAAGGAGGGCCGTGTATCTGAGATCAGGCAGGCCAGATATGTCCACGGTGGCATCCCCACCAACTCTGTCCTCAGGGCCAGAGTCCTCATTATTCCTCCGATACATGCTGGCAATGCAGAACTTGAGGCGATCTTTCTCCTGCAGCAGTTTCTGCAAGCGCTCGATGGAGAGGGCTTCGATGCGCGCGATGACCGTGTCGAAGCGGTAGATGCGGTCCAGCATGAACGCACACTTGCTGCAGGCAAACTCGGGTTTGCCATCTCGGCAGAGCTCCTTGCCCAGGACGTGGGAGAGCAGCACCTGCAAGTTGAGCTTGGTGGCCGTGTGGAAAATCCAGCGTCTCTGGTTGCCGTAGAGCTCCCGGGCACAAATCCGGCAGATCTCCCTCATCTTCCTCTCCAGCGCCCAGACCCACACTGGGTCTGCTGGGGCAGTCCTTGGAGACGTTCCTCACGCTCACTCAGTAATCTCCTGGGGGTGTTCCCTGGGAACCCCGACCCATGCAACCGCGAGGGAGCCCCTGACTCCACAGGCTGCCCCACGCCCTGGGGGACCCCCCCAGCCCCACAGGCTGCCCCCCCGCTCTAGGGGACCCCCCTAGCCCCACAGGCTGCCCCCCCGCCCTAAGGGCCCCCCCAGCCCCACAGGCTGCCCCCCCGCTCTAGGGGACCCCCCCAGCCCCACAGGCTGCCCCCCCGCCCTAGGGGCCCCCCTAGCCCCACAGGCTGCCCCCCCGCCCTAAGGGCCCCCCCAGCCCCACAGGCTGCCCCCCCGCTCTAGGGGACCCCCCCAGCCCCACAGGCTGCCCCTCCGCCCTAGGGGCCCCCCTAGCCCCACAGGCTGCCCCCCCGCCCTAAGGAACCCCCCCAGCCCCACAGGCTGCCCCCCCGCACTAGGGGACCCCCCCCCAGCCCCCCCGTCGGGCTGGGCAGGCGCGCGAGGCAGGGACCCGCCACGACTCGTCCCGCCGCCCGCGAGGCGCCGCCTGACACTGAGGCGCTCTGATTACGGCTGGGTGCAAGATGGCTCCGCCGCGCATGCGCGCCCGGCCGAGCATTCTGGGAGTGGTAGTTTCCAGCCACCGCCTGGCAGCGCATGCGCACTCGGCCAGAGCCATCCCCTCCACCCATCTGCAGCTGTCACGGAAGGCTCAGCCCAAGACCCAGGCAATAGCCTGGGCTGGCTGCAGTGCCCCGGTGCCGCACTGCCCGAGTGCTGCAGGGCTGCAGTGCCCCGGTACCGCACTGCCCGAGTGCCGCAGTGCCGCTGGCTGCAGGGCTGCAGTGCCCCGGTACCGCACTGCCCGAGTGCCGCAGTGCCACTGGCTGCAGGGCCGCAGTGCCCCGGTACCGCACTGCCCGAGTGCCGCAGTGCCGCTGGCTGCAGGGCCGCAGTGTCCCGGTACCGCACTGCCCGAGTGCCGCAGTGCCGCTGGCTGCAGGGCCGCAGTGCCCCAGTACCGCACTGCCCGAGTGCCGCAGTGCCGCTGGCTGCAGGGCTGCAGTGCCCCAGTACCGCACTGCCCGAGTGCCGCAGTGCCGCTGGCTGCAGGGCCGCAGTGCCCCGGTACCGCAGTGCCCGAGTGCCGCAGTGCCGCTGGCTGCAGGGCCGCAGTGCCCCGGTACCGCAGTGCCCGAGTGCCGCAGTGCCGCTGGCTGCAGGGCCGCAGTGCCCCGGTACCGCACTGCCCGAGTGCCGCAGTGCCGCTGGCTGCAGGGCCGCAGTGCCCCGGTACCGCAGTGCCCGAGTGCCGCAGTGCCGCTGGCTGCAGGGCCGCAGTGCCCCGGTACCGCAGTGCCCGAGTGCCGCAGTGCCGCTGGCTGCAGGGCTGCAGTGCCCCGGTACCGCACTGCCCGAGTGCCGCAGTGCCGCTGGCTGCAGGGCTGCAGTGCCCCAGTACCGCACTGCCCGAGTGCCGCAGTGCCGCTGGCTGCAGGGCCGCAGTGCCCCGGTACCGCAGTGCCCGAGTGCCGCAGTGCCGCTGGCTGCAGGGCCGCAGTGCCCCGGTACCGCAGTGCCCGAGTGCCGCAGTGCCGCTGGCTGCAGGGCTGCAGTGCCCCGGTACCGCACTGCCCGAGTGCCGCAGTGCCGCTGGCTGCAGGGCCGCAGTGCCCCGGTACCGCAGTGCCCGAGTGCCGCAGTGCCGCTGGCTGCAGGGCCGCAGTGCCCCGGTACCGCAGTGCCCGAGTGCCGCAGTGCCGCTGGCTGCAGGGCTGCAGTGCCCCGGTACCGCACTGCCCGAGTGCCGCTGGCTGCAGGGCTGCAGTGCCCCGGTACCGCACTGCCCGAGTGCCGCTGGCTGCAGGGCTGCCGTGCCCCGGTACCGCACTGCCCGAGTGCCGCAGTGCCGCTGGCTGCAGGGCCGCAGTGCCCCGGTACCGCACTGCCCGAGTGCCGCTGGCTGCAGGGCTGCCGTGCCCCGGTACCGCACTGCCCGAGTGCCGCAGTGCCGCTGGCTGCAGGGCTGCCGTGCCCCGGTACCGCACTGCCCGAGTGCCGCAGTGCCGCTGGCTGCAGGGCTGCAGTGCCCCGGTACCGCACTGCCCGAGTGCCGCAGTGCCGCTGGCTGCAGGGCTGCAGTGTCCCGGTACCGCACTGCCCGAGTGCCGCAGTGCCGCTGGCTGCAGGGCCGCAATGCCCCGGTACCGCACTGCCCGAGTGCCCCAGTGCCGCTGGCTGCAGGGCCGCAGTGCCCCGGTACCGCACTGCCCGAGTGCCCCAGTGCCGCTGGCTGCAGGGCCGCAATGCCCCGGTACCGCACTGCCCGAGTGCCGCAGTGCCGCTGGCTGCAGGGCCGCAGTGCCCCGGTACCGCACTGCCCGAGTGCCGCAGTGCCGCTAGCTGCAGGGCTGCAGTGCCCCCCTGTTGCAAGCTGCAGTGGCACTGGCCCGGGCACCGCCTTGCACTTCCCGGCATGCCATGGCCTTGTTCTCTTTTTGCCTTGGCCTTGCACAACCCTGCAGTGCAGCCAGCCACACGTGCGCGCAGAGCAGGGCAAGGCACAGCCGTGGCCAGCTCACTCGCCACTGCCAGGACTGGATTCTGCCCTCAGTTACCCTGGAGCAGTCAGACTTGGGTACCAGCGGCAGAGGCAGTGCCGGGCCCTGTCTTCGGGGGGTGAGACCCGATCCACGCCAAGCTGGGGGGATCTAAAGCGGCAGACTGGGGCGTGCACTTCACTCCAGGGTTTCCTGGGTGACACAGATCTGCCGCATTGCCTTGTCTTCCCCTCCACTCGTCCGTTCCCACAGGGCGGGTGTGTGGGTGGGTGAGTCCTTTGCTGCCTGACCACGCCTGCCAACGGTTCCCCCTCCAGAACACAGGGGCTTTTGGAGCGGGCCAGCCTTCCCCCTAGGACATCTCAGAACGCGCACCAGGCCTGGCCGCAGCGCAGCTACGGGAGTCACGGATGTGCCCTTCGCTACCACCGGGCCCCAGAGTTACAGCTCTGAGGGTTTGTCCGTCACAATGTGAGGCAGGAACTGCCAGCCAGGGCTCCGTCTAGTGGAGGCTCTGCCAGTAACCAGCCCAGCCACCTCAGCGGACGGTACAAAGACCCACGGGCAGGCCACGATGGCCTCGTTCGGCACAGGAAGTTTCTCGCCGTTATGTTCTGAAGCAGGAGAGCTTGTATCCTTTGCCCAGCGCATTTCAAGAGAGGTCTGGAGGCTGAAAGGAACCGCTCCAGTGGCCGGTATTTAATCACACTCAGCTCTGGGTCACAGAGAGATCCTGTGGCAGTGAGTTGCACAGGTTAACAGTGCAGTCTGTAAGACAGCGTATCCTCACGTAGGTTCAGTTTGCTGCCTTGGTTTCCCTGCATGCCCTTCAGCAAGACGCGCAGCTGAGGACAGAAAGGCTGGGTCCCTGAGAAGGGGGGAGGGGCAGGCGCTGCACTCTACTGGAAGGGGCGGTGCCCCAGGCAAACAGGGCAGGTTGGGGACTTCCCCCCCCCAGCCTTTCTGCACTTCCTGGACCCCATCGCCCGCTCTCTGCACAGCACATGAGACTTTGGCTAAGGTGCTTGGAGATCTAAAGAGGCGGGTGAGCGCCAGGCATGACGTCCCCGCAGGCAAACCAGGGCAAGAAAACAATTCTACCCCGCTGCCTGGCCCGCCCGGAGCAGGCAAACCCGGCGGCTGCTGCTCCCCTGAGCTCCCAGAGGGACACGGCCCAGCTCAGCCGGAGCTGGTTCTCAGCACTCGCCCGGCAGGGCTAACATCAGCATGGGCCTGGGAGAAAGACCCCCAGACCCTGGCTCCTCCCCTGCCCCACACACCCTAGAGCTGCTCCAGTGCTGGCACTGGAACCCAGGGACTGGCCCAGCCCCACGTGGACCAGGGACACGCAGGGGGGCCTCCGACTGCCCCCTGCCCAGCTCCCCTCTTACCTGCACCTCCATTTCCCCGGGCCCCTCCAGCCGCTGCAGCAGGTTCTGCTTGTCCGCGGCCAGCAGCGCAATGAGCTGCCCTCTGGCGCTCAGCTCCCGGCTCAGCTCTTCAATCCGTCTGCAGGGAGAAGGAGGCTCGGTTGCCTCGGGACGAAGAGGAGACTCTGCTCGGGGCTCTGTGCCCCGGGCTGGGGCGCACACTCACCGCGCTGTCCACTCAGCACCCCCGCACATGGCTGCCCCCTGCCAGAGACCTGCGACCACTGCCCCCCACGGCCCGACTGAGGGAGGCCAACCCCCCATCCTGCAAGCGCCGTGCTGGGTCTCTGACCTCCCAGCTGGGCTGCTCCCTGGGCAAGGGGCCAGCAGCCAGGAAGCAGCTGAGCCGTCCCTGGAGTGCCCCGGCTACTCACTTGTCCTTGTGGGCCAGCGCAGCGCCCGGATCCCCACACGCAGCCTGGGCGCCTCCCTTCTCCTCTCTCCCAGGGAGCCCCTGCAGCTTCTCGGAGAGCTCCCGGCAGCGCCCCCTCTCCGCCTCCGCCAGGGCGGCCGCCTGCTCGGCCTCGCGCTTCGCCAGCCTGGCCTCCTGGGGACGGGACGCGCCGTGAGCCGGGCCAGGAGAAGCAGAGTGCCGGTGCCCCCGTGGCCTGCAGGCTTTGGGTGCAGGAGGCAGGACTGGGGCTACCGACCCGAGCTGCAGCAAGGCCCCCCAGGACACTGCACCGGGCGTGTCTGTGCATGTGGGGAACAGCGCCCTGGGGCCCCCGGACTCCCCTGAGCCCAGAGGAAACCCTCCCCCGCACCTACCCCAGCCAGAGCTCCGGGCCTTCCAGCCCACAGCGCATGGGTGAGGGAGCCTGGCCTCCGGGGGGCTCTCCGTGGGGCCCTGGGCTCCGTGGTCCCCAAGCCCCAGGAGAAGGGCAGCTCCGCCCTCCGGCAGGACAGAGCCTGTCGATGCAACCTCCCCTCCCAGCGTGGGGCTCGGGGCCACCCCCATGGCTGAGCCCCTGGGTCTGGGGGAGGAACCAGCACTCCAGAGTGCGGTGGGTAGGGCAGAGCGTGGGCCAGGCCCCACCCTGGGCGAGACGCACAGCCCGGCCCCGTCACCTCCTGCAGGCGCTGGATCTTGTTCTCCAGCAGCTCGGCCACGTGCTCCGTCTCCTGCTGCCGCTCCTCCATCCGGCGCCGCAGCTCCGCCTCATTGCAGCTGCTCAGGCTCTCGGCCGCCGCCCTGCCGGACACGGCGCCGCCTGTCAGCACCGGGGAGCCCTGCACGGCCGCGGGGGCCAGGCTCTCCCTGCACCCACCTCCAGACACGGCCCCCGCCTGTCAGCACCAGGGCAGCCCTGCACGGCCGCGGGGGCCAGGCTCTCCCTGCACCCACCTCCAGACACGGCCCCCGCCTGTCAGCACCGGAGCAGCCCTGCACGGCCGCGGGGGCCAGGCTCTCCCTGCACCCACCTCCAGACACGGCCCCCGCCTGTCAGCACCGGGGCAGCCCTGCACGGCCGCGGGGGCCAGGCTCTCCCTGCACCCACCTCCAGACACGGCCCCCGCCTGTCAGCACTGGGGCAGCCATGCACGGCCGCGGGGGCCAGGCTCTCCCTGCACCCACCTCCAGACACGGCCCCCGCCTGTCAGCACCGGGGCAGCCCTGCACGGCCGCGGGGGCCAGGCTCTCCCTGCACCCACCTCCAGACACGGCCCCCGCCTGTCAGCACCGGGGCAGCCCTGCACGGCCGCGGGGGCCAGGCTCTCCCTGCACCCACCTCCAGACACGGCCCCCGCCTGTCAGCACTGGGGCAGCCCTGCACGGCCGCGGGGGTTGGGCGGGGGCCAGGCTCTCCCCAGAGCTGCCGGGCAGGACCCGAAAAAGGGCTCAAGCTCCCCCCGCACGGCTCCAAGCAACCCCGGCAGCGCTAGTCATGTGGGAAGAGCGAGCGTGGCCCAGGCTGCACTAGGGCCGGTCCCCAGCACACAGCGAGAGACAGAGCCTGGATCTCACCCCCCCGCGGCCGGGAGCTAGGGCCTGGCTCTGGGCAGCCAGGGCAGACCCCGGGCAGCATACCAGCGCTCTGCTGTGCCACCCTCCCCGGCAGCGAGGCACCAGCAAGCTGTCGGGTGAAGAGCAGGGGCAGGACCCAAGGCTCCTGCGCACCGGAGGGGCACGTTCCCCAGGGCTCTGCTGCTGCTGCGCCTGGGAGAGGCGGTTCTGGTCGGGGGGCAGCCCCCCAGGTGCTGTGGCTGCCGGGCTCTCCAACTCTCCCTGCCTTCCAGCGAGGGTCCCCTTCCCAGTGCAGCGCTGAGGCCTCCCCGCCCCGGCCAGGGGCATGGCCAGCTGCCAGGGAATCCGCGCAAGCCCTCTGGCGCGGGGACCACCCGCCATCCTGGCTGGCCCCGCACGAGCTCTCGGGGTGCTCCTGGGCTTCCAGCCAGCGCCCTGGCCCGGCCTGGGCACAAACGGTGCAGCTAGTGCCATGCAGGGGGGCATCTGGCTGGGCGCCAGGCCTGGGCTGCCCCCTCCTGGCCCTGTCTGTGAGCGCGGCCCAGCAGGGGGGCCAGACGCTGCCCTGACTGGGGGGAGGGAGGTTGGGACAAAGGAAGGACGTGGGGGGAGGAAGAGTTGGTCTGGGGCTGGAAACATGATGGAGACGCCTTGGGAGGGGGCTGGAGACTAGGGGCTCAGGCACCCGCCTTACGGGGCCTGGGGCGTCCTGGCCCCCTCCTGTGGCCACAGCACGTCTGTCTGGGCTGTTCTGGAAACGCAAGAAACCCCTCTGCTCTGCTGGCGGGTGGAGACTGTTCTGGCTGCTCCGGGGTGCAGGGTCGGGGTCCCCGACGCGCCGTCACACTGGTGTCAGGAGTGGGATGCCCTGCACCCCGTGGGCGGAGCGGCCAGCAGCGAGTGCCGAGGCGCAGTGGAAGCAAGGGGCTTAGAGCCAGGCGTGCGGGAGGCAGAGCGAAGCGGTTCCTGGGAACCGTGGCCGCTGCAGCACTAGACCGGTGAGTCTGCACCGAGGGGACCGGCGGGGAGATGCCTGCGCCCGACTCCCGAGGGCAGAGCTGGTGGGGCTGTGCAGAGAGAGGGGCCTGCCCGTGGGGAAAGCGAGTGACCCATCCGGGGGCCTGGCTCCTGCCCCAGCGGGGAGCAGCCAGACACCCCCGGGAGCGTCTCAGGCTCTCAGACCGGAGGGGGGCTGGAGCCCCCAGAGAGACGCGGTGCCACCAGGCCAAGCCCCGGCAGCCGCGGTCCATCCAGGGCGGGTCCAGCCCGGCAGAGCTGCGGCTAAAGGAACCAGAGGGGCGCCGGGAGCGAGAGACGCAGCGGCAGCAGGAGCGGGCTATGAGAGAGAAGCCGAGAGGCCCGGCTGTGGCGAGTGGGGAGGACCCCAGGGGGCCCAGGGCCCAGACGCTTGGCCTGGTGGACTCCGCGTCTCTCTGGCGGGCTCCGTCCCTCCCCCCAGTCAGGGCAGCG
Organism: Pelodiscus sinensis; assembly: GCF_049634645.1. Taxonomy (NCBI): domain Eukaryota; kingdom Metazoa; phylum Chordata; order Testudines; family Trionychidae; genus Pelodiscus; species Pelodiscus sinensis. The sequence continues at coordinate 119,081 of NW_027465903.1, forward strand.
TCTGGCCCCCCTGCTGGGCCAGGAGGGGGCAGCCCAAGCCTAGGTGCCCCCTCCATCGCACTAGCCAGCGGCCTCCCCTTTCCCCTGCTCCGCCCAGACCCCTTTCTTCCGGGGCTGGCCGGTGTCTGTACGTGCAGCACCGTGCGCGGCCGGGGCTGCAATACGAATTCAGCGGGGACACGAGGGGTCCCGCTCTCAGCCTGGCTCGGGACTCACAGGCTGGTTGTCCCCTGACCGCCCCCCCCGCCGGCCGGCAGCCGGACAGACTCCGGGGCCGCAGCGCGGGGCGGGGCGGGTCGTGGAGGGGTCCTGCGAGCAGCCCCTCGCCCCTAGTCCTGCTTCCAGGGCTTCTGTGCCGCTGGCTTTCCCTTGGAAACGCCAAGGCCGGTGGCGTCGGGGGGGCACGTGCTGAGACGCGCGGGATCCCGGCCTGTTTGCAAACAGACGCTGCTCTGGCCCCTGGGCGGCGGGCGAGGCCTCTCCCTGCCCTCTGCGGGCAGGCGGGCCCGGTTATTTTTAGTTCACAAACAGCTGCGCTTCTGGCCCTGCGGCTCGGGTGTCAAACACGCTCAGCCCCCAGGCCAGCGCCTCCCTGAGCCGCACGGCACACGCCCGCCTGCCCGCCACTGGCAGCGCGGGGGCTCGGGAGCGAGTCCGGGGGGCTCGGAGCCCCAGCTCCTGCAGTAGGGCTGGGGGCTACTAGCTCCAACCCTAACCCTGCCCCAGCCCCTTTGCCATCCCTGCCCTGAGGCCCCCACTGCTCGCCCCCCCGCTCCCTTTTACTCGGCTCAGGCGGGGTGAGATGCGGGAGAGGCTCTGGCTGGGTTGCGGGCTCCAGTGGGGGGAGAAAGGAGGGGTTCAGGGTGTGGGTGGGGGCTCTGGGCTGAGGCGGGGGTGTGAGGTGAGGCTCTGGGAGGGAGTCTGGGTGCAGAGGGTTGAACAGAACTGGCCCCAGAACCGAGCCTGGGGGCAGCCCGCAAGACACCGTCCGCCAGCCTGACATGGAGCCGTGGATCACGGCTGGGCCGACCGTCCCGCCAGCTTCCCATCCGCCTCCCAGTCCATTTCTCCAGCCCAGCCTCCCGTAGCTTGTGGCAGATGCCTGGGGAGCCCGGAGCGAAAGCCTTGCTAAAGTCCAAGATCACCTGCCCTGCCTTGCCATGTCCACAGAGCCACGCCCCGCGCCAGAGAAGGCGTCAGATTGGTCAGGCCTGCCCTGCCTTGCCATGTCCACAGAGCCACGCCCCGCGCCAGAGAAGGCATCAGATTGGTCAGGCCTGCCCTGCCTTGCCACGTCCACAGAGCCACGCCCCGCGCCAGAGAAGGCGTCAGATTGGCCAGGCCTGCCCTGCCTTGCCATGTCCACAGAGCCACGCCCCGTGCCAGAGAAGGCGTCAGATTGGCCAGGCCTGCCCTGCCTTGCCACGTCCACAGAGCCATGCCCCGCGCCAGAGAAGGCATCCGATTGGTCAGGCCTGCCCTGCCTTGGCACGTCCACAGAGCCACGCCCCGCGCCAGAGAAGGCATCAGATTGGTCAGGCCTGCCCTGCCTTGCCACGTCCACAGAGCCACGGCCCACACCAGAGAAGGCGTCAGATTGGCCAGGCCTGCCCTGCCTTGCCACGTCCACAGAGCCACGCCCCACACCAGAGAAGGCGTCAGATTGGTCAGGCCTGCCCTGCCCTGCCTTGCCACGTCCACAGAGCCACGCCCCGCACCAGAGAAGGCATCAGATTGGTCAGGCCTGCCCTGCCTTGCCACGTCCACAGAGCCACGCCCCGCGCCAGAGAAGGCGTCAGATTGGCCAGGCCTGCCCTGCCACGTTGACTGTTCCCGATCACCTTCCCCTCCTCCTGGCATAGCACACAGGGCCTTGAACACCTGTGCCAGGATTTCGCCGTGGCTGAGGCGAGGCTGACTGGTCTGTCGTTCCCCGGATTCTCCCCTCCCGCTAACGCCGGGCACCACGTCTGCGTTTCCCCGTCGCCCGGGACCCCCGCGGGCACCGCGAGCTCTCCGACGGCTCTGCGAACCCCCCAGCCACCTCCGCCGCACCCTCGGGTGCATGGGACGGGCGCCTGTCCAGCTTTTCTTGCTAGCCCGTAACCTGTTCTCTGTGTGCCGAGGGCTGCCCCCTCCCGCATCCCGGACCGCTCGTGCAGCAGGCTGGGACTTGCCTCGGCTGGCGGCCCAGCAGGAGCCGGGTTCGCCTGCGACTGGACGCACGGCAGAGCGCACGGAGTCCTACAGCCCGCGGGGAGCAGGCGGCCTTGCAGACGTACCCACGAGAGCTCCTGCCACCCCGGCGGGGCTGTGCCTCTCCCCGTGCTGCAGGACCCAGCGCTGGCTTTAGGCCTTGCCGGGGGAGACGAAAAGCACCGCGGACGTCAGCTTCTCCCCCCCCGTCTGTCACTCGCTGGCCTCCCGCCTCCCTCTCCCCCAGGGCGAGGAGCGAAGGGAAGAGCCCACCCCCGGCCAGGGTAGGGCAGCCGGGAGCTTCACCTGCTACCAGCCTGGGCTAGTGGGCTAGCAGCCCCTGCTCCGGGTCACAGCCTGAGAGCCGGCCCACACGTGGCGAACAAGGGGTTAAGGTGAAAAGAGGCGGCGGGGGGGGGGGTGTTTAGGGAGGCGCCCCAGGGATCAGCCATTTGACACCTGCTTTGAGCTGGGGGGCGCCAGATGGCACTGACAAGGACAGCGCAGAGGCTAGAAACACCAGCTGGCGATGGGGGCAGATTGGCTGCCGCAGGGCAGCTAGTGCGTGTAGGGCGGGGGGCCCCGACCCACGGGAAACCGGCCGGGGGCCGCACACGAGCGGCAAGCAAAGCCCCTCCCCAAGTCCCCCTCCCACAACAGAGCCTGGGGGTCCGGGCTAGTGGAGTGTGCGTGTGCCGGCCCCACAGCCGCGCCTCTCCCTGCTGGGGCGGAGGGGGACCCCCTCTGAGCGGCAGGAGGCCGGCCCCACTGGCTCGCACCCTGGAACAGCCCTTCCGGCCCCCTCGGCCAGCGCCAAGCCCAGGACAACGGGGAGGGCTCTGAGCAGCGGCACCCGGATCCCTTCCGCTGGGCCCTCTCCTCCAGCAGTGAAGGGCCTGGGGGCCAGGGCCAAGCCCAGTGGTGGCTGAGCGAGCCGAGGGGAGCACGAGGCCCTGCCCCACAGCTGGGGGCTGCACCACGGCCGTAGCTGGGTTTCCCAACCGCCAGGCCCCGGCACTGCCCCGCCTCCCAGGGCAGGGCGACCCCCCAGACACACCCCGTGTCCTCGCCAGGCCGGTGGGCACCTGGGGACAGGCTGGGGGGCGCCTGGGGACAGGCTGGGGGGCGCCTGGGGACAGGCCGGGGGGCCGGCTGCTGCCAAGCGGGGCGGAGAGTCGGCTGGTGGACGGGCTCGCGGCAGGGCCACAAGGACGCGCCAGCTGCCCACGGACAGCGCCACTTACCACGCCTGATCTAGGGCCTGCTGCTTCTCCTGGAGCTCCCGCTTCAGACTCTCCACTGTCACCTTCAGCTCGATGTTCTGGCAGGAGGAACAGACGGGAGTCACCCCCACGCCCCGGTGCCCTTGGGCCTGCCCCGAGCCCCAGCACCCAGCCCTGCCGGCTGAGCCCTTCACATGGTTCCACCCCCCGGCCCCGCACAGCCGGGTCGCCAGCAGTGCACAGGGCTCTGAAGTGTCTCAGCCTTTGTGACCAGCTCACAGAAGCCAGGTGCCTGGAGGCGAGTCTCTCGGCGGCCCGACACAGCCACTGGGCGCCTGTAACGCCCGACACAGCCGCTGGGCGCCTGTAATGCCCGACACAGCTGCTGGGTGCCTGTAATGCCCGACACAGCCGCTGGGTGCCTGTAACGCCCGGCACAGCCGCTAGGCGCCTGTAACGCCCGGCACAGCCGCTAGGCGCCTGTAACGCCCGGCACAGCCGCTAGGCGCATGTAACGCCCGGCACAGCCGCTAGGCGCCTGTAACGCCCGGCACAGCCGCTAGGCGCCTGTAACGCCCGGCACAGCCGCTAGGCGCATGTAACGCCCGGCACAGCCGCTGGGCGCCTGTTACAAAGCACCCTTCTCTTCCTGGCTGCTCCCATGTAGGCTGCTTTGGGGGTTGTTCAAATGCAGCAATCCCCAAACGCTGACTTTCCTAACGGTCTGGCTCACTCTCCAAGGCAGAGGGGTGGGTGTGTGCCGGGGGGGTGTCACGTGCCATGGGGTGCAGAGGGGTGGGTGTGTGCCGGGGCATGGGGGGGAGGGCGTGTGCTAGGGGCGCTGACGATCCGGAGGGCTCAGGCCGCCTGGCTGCACGTTGGGAGCTCGGGGGGGCCGGGGGGCCTGTCGGGGGGCGTGGCTGCTGTCAGCCAGGGCGCGGCCCCGTGCCCGTAGGTGGCTGCTGAGCCAGAGCAGCGCGGCGCCTGCCCCCAGCCCGGCCCCCCAGCACTGGCAGTGCCGCGGGCCTACGTCTGGGCCGCTATTGGCCGGCTTAGCGGAGGGCCCCCCCCCGGCCGCTCCCTGACAGCAGGGTCTAAATTTAGTGGCGCTGCTCAGCCCAGCGACTCCCGGCGGCGCCCCAGGCAGCGCGAGACGAACTCGCGCACAAACCATCCCCAGCCAGCGCCCCGCAGCCCCCCAGTCGCGGGGCCAGGGAGGGTGTAAAGCGCCCCCAGCGGCCCCCGAGTCTCACCCCCGGCCACTCGCTGACCCCCTCCCCCGACGCCTCCCTGCTGCACTTGGCCCGGGGCGCATGGGGCCAGCGAGGAATGGGGGGGCTGACCCAGCCCAGCCTCCCCACACGCGCCCTCCGGCTTCAGGCAGTGCCAGGGCCAGGCTGCCCTGCACAGGGGCATGGGGGTGCTACGGGAGCATCAGGGGGTCCAGACTCTCCCCACTGACCCCCTTGTGCCCCCACTCCTGGGCCCTTCCCCCCCAAGGGGCACTAGCAGAGTATGTGTGGGCTCCCTCCGACCGGCCTACCCGGCCCCCACCGAACCGTGCTCCACGCCCGACAGTCCAGCGGCCCCCGAGCGCCTCCTGCCGCAAAGCCAGGCCGGCCGAGTCCCTGCCGCCGCGGCGAGCTGCCCTCAGGTCTCTGCTCGGGGCCCTGGGCCGTGGGGCGGCGGTCCGGTCAGGTTTGGCAAATGGCCGCTTTCCCGCAGGTAGGCAAGCGGGGCCCGGCCACGGCCACCTCGGCACAGGCAGGCACCGCGGGGGGGAGCCGTGCGGCGTGAAAAGCCCCACATTGCCACGCGTATTGCACGGCAGAACACTGTGTCGCACGGCCACGACTCCCGGGGCCCCCCGGCAGGACTCCCCGGCACAAGGGCCCCCTGGCCCCGGAGCCTGCACGCTGGGCTTGGCCAGGTGCCGGGGGGCCTCCGAACACCAGACGGCCCTGGGCCCACAGCACAGCCCAGCTCCCACCACGCCCGGCCCTGGGCACCGCGCCAGCCGCCCAGTTCTGCGCCTGCCCTGATCTATTTATAACAGCAGCACTGGGGGACAGCAGGAGGCCCCTGGCCATTGGCTGCCAGCGCCTGGCCCGTTCCCACGTGGGAGCCAGAGCTGTCAGCACCTTGCTGGGGTCTCTCGCACCGCAGTGCGTCTGGGCTCGTGTGCGGGGACGCATGTGAAAACAAGTGTGCAAGGGTGTGAGGGCAGTGAAGTGTGCAAAGACGCAAGGCAGGGTTTGTGTGCACAGGCGTGCAAACAGGCAGGAGTGTGCGGATGCATGAGCGAAGGCAGCTGTGTGTGTCTGAATGCACGTAGGCCTTTGCACGCACTCGAACGCACCCGCACGAGAGGCACACGTGTGTACGGCTCCTCGCACGTGTGTGTGAAATCGGAGTGACTGCAGCCGGGCACAGTGCGGAGCGTGCTGGCCGCGCGGGAGCCTCTGGGCTCTCTCCCCTCTCCCCGGGACTCCCCCGTCCCTGGGCTGAGGTTTGCCAGCCCTGGGGCAAGGCCAGGGCCAGGGAAGCCGAGTGGCTCCCCCACGGCCAGCAGGAAACGGTGCCTTGCCCACGCCGCAGGGAGCCCGTCCTGCAGCGGACGCCGGCTCCGGGGCTGTGGGAGAGGCGGGGAGGCGGCCCCAGGCTACTGCACCCCGACGGGAGGGTCCCCGTGGCGTCCCCGGGGGCGGCTCTGCCCCTGCCCCGGTGGGTTCAAAGGGACAGACGACACAGCCGCCCCTCCGAGCCCTGCCCAGGCCGCGGCGCCCGAGGGCCTCGCCCCGGCTCCGGAGGGCTGGGACCCACAGGGAGCTCGCTTAGCGCCCCAAAGCCCGGCGGCAGCCCCCTTCCCAGCCCCTGGGAGCGCCGGCGACAGGATCAGTGGGGTGAGAGCCCTGGACAGAGACCCTGGAGGGGGCGCCTGGGCCCCCCGAGACACGCCCCGGCCGCGGCTCACCCGCGCGTGGACGTCCTCCCGGCTGGCCGCGTGCTTCTGCTGCACCCGCTCCTCCAGGAAGTAGATGCGCAGCTTGAGGCTGAAGTTCTCCTTCTTCAGGTCGTTGAGGTGCTGGGACAGAGTGCGGCAGCCGTTAGCCATGGCGGGGGCATCGCCGCCCTCCCGCGGGGCCGGGGCGCGCGAGCCAGGCCTGGCGGCTCCGGAGCCACGGCGGGGCTGCAGCGCGGCTGGCGGCTCCACTGGGGCCGGCCCCGCACCCTGTTCCTTTTTTACCTCCCCGACAGCTGTGGGCCCGTCCTGCAGGACAGACACAAGTGGTGAAACCCGAGCCGCCGGGGGCTGGGCCTGGCCAACGCAGCGCCCGGAGGGGGAGGGCAGGGGGAACAGGGGAGGGAGGGCTCCCCACGGGTCCCTCCTCCCCGCCCCCGGCCAGCACCCGCCAGCGGGACCTCCCGGGGTCTCCCCATCGCTAGGGCCGGGGGGGGACGTACCCCTCTGCAGCGCTAGGGCCGGGGGGGGGGGACGTACCCCTCTGCAGCGCTAGGGCCGGGGGGGGGGAGACGTACCCCTCTGCAGCGCTAGGGCCGGGGGGGGACGTACCCCTCTGCGGCGCTAGGGCCGGGGGGGGACGTACCCCTCTGCGGCGCTAGGGCCGGGGGGGGGGACGTACCCCTCTGCGGCGCTAGGGCCGGGGGGGGACGTACCCCTCTGCGGCGCTAGGGCCGGGGGGGGGGACGTACCCCTCTGCGGCGCTAGGGCCAGGGGGGGCGGGACGGCCCCTCTCCCGCCCAGCCCCGAACATCCCGCCGCACTTGGCCCGGGCGCACTTACCCTCTCGAAGTCGCGCAGGGTTTGGGGCTGCGCCCCAGGGCCCGTCTCCAGGGCCGGCAGGGGGGGGCTGTGCTCGAGGCCCCGCAGGCTCTCAGCTGGCGCCAGGGGGTGGCCCATCTCCAAGTCTCCCCGCGTCGGCGTCTGCCTCCGGGGGTCCTCCCGGGAGGCGCCTCCAGCCCCCTGCTGCGGGGCATGGCAGAGAGCTGGAAAGGGAGCGCAGAGGAAACGTGGCTCAGGGGCGCGGCAGAGCCACGCATGCCCACGGCCAGCAACGCCGGATCCCCATGGAGCCCCTGCCGCCGGGTCAGCGAACTGGCCATTGCCGGAGGGGCGCGCTGCTGAGCGGGCTGCCGCCATTCCCCGCCACGGCCACGGGACGCTCAGAGCCACGGCCCAACCACAGCGCGAGGCTGCCACGGCAAACTATGGAAACGCAGCAGTAAGGCCCCGGCTCCCTGGCCCCTCGGCGAAGGGCTCGGGGAGCCGGGTTCCTGGGCGCCGTGTCCGTCCGGCGCCCCGCGCAGATCCCCCACTCGCAGCCTCCGGGGCATTTCCAGGCCTGCTTTCCCTGAGCCCGGGCTGCCGCTGCCACGCTCTTCCAGCCACGTGCGGTGAGGCTAGCACCATGGCCGGACCCAGAACAGGGTCTCGTGGGTCGCCGGCTGTTCCCGAACCTGCTCCGGGCTGGGGCTTTCGCACAGGCCAGCGGCGCTCAACTGCCACAGCAGCCCCTGCCCACCGCTGCGCAGCGCGATGCCACGGACAGCAGGCCCCAAAGCACCGGGTGCCTGGGAGGGGCCACATGAGAGCTGGTTGAAGGGGCCCCCCCGCTTGTTGTGGGGGGCCCAGCGAAGTTCTCAGGGCTGTGGGCTGGCTGCAGGGTGCCGTGCCAGACGTGGCTGCAGCTCCCCTGGCCTTTCACGCATGGATCGGTGGCCACAACGCGTCAGCAGGCCTAGTGGTTACAGGCAGAGTGCGCTGGTGCTGGAAAGGGGCAGATGTGGCTGTCGAGAGGCTGGCCTCGCTCCCGGGGGGCTGCTGGGGTGGCACTGGGCCTGCTCCCTCCCTAGCCGGAGAGAGACCAGACCAGAACCTCCCTGTCAGCCCTCCCCAGGTCACGCCCGAAGTCTGGGGGGGCAGAAAATTGTGCCCCACTCTCTCCAGCCCTGTGCCAGCAGCAGCCCCCCCCCCCCGGTGCAGACATGAGGAGGGGTCTGAACGCAGCGGGGGGGGGGCGAGGGAGGCGCGAGGAATGCACCAGGCTCTATAAATAGCCAGGGGCAGCCCTGTGGGGGGGCGGGGCGCAGCGTGCGAGGGCTCCGGAGTAATGGGAATTGGCTGGACCCGGTGGGGCCGCCTGGGGGAGCCAGCCGCATGATCCCAAAGGCAGGCCGATCCAGCCAGCCCCAGGGCGCCGGGGAGAGCTGACCGGGGGCCTGTGGGGCTGGGCGGGGGTGGCATGGGCGCCCGGGGGGGGGGGCAAGAGCACGGATCCGAGGCACCCGGGCCACCTGTGTGCGCTGTACCTGTCAGGGGACCAGCTCCGGGGCCCGGCTCCATCCCCTGGGCCTGGCAGTCAGCCCTGCAGAGAAGGACACGGGGGTGAGGTCACTAGGCAGGCAAAGGGGCCAGGCCAGGGGAGAGCCCCCCCCTTTTACACAGTGCCCCATGGCCCTCCCCTCCCCCACCCAGCCAGACCACAGACCCAGAGAGCACCGCCGATCCGGCCCCCGCCAGACCCTCCCGAGGGGCCACACGGTGCCCCCCCCCGCACCGCCAACCCAGCCCCCGCCAGACCCTCCCGAGGGGCCACACGGTGCCCCCCCCGCACCGCCGACCCGGCCCCTGCCAGACCCTCCCGAGGGGCCACGCGGTGCCCCCCCCCGCACCGCCGATCCGGCCCCCGCCAGACCCTCCCGAGGGGCCACACGGTGCCCCCCCCGCACCGCCGACCCAGCCCCCGCCAGACCCTCCCGAGGGGCCACGCGGTGCCCCCCCCCGCACCGCCGATCCGGCCCCCGCCAGACCCTCCCGAGGGGCCACGCGGTGCCCCCCCCGCACCGCCGACCCGGCCCCCGCCAGACCCTCCCGAGGGGCCACACGGTGCCCCCCCCGCACCGCCGATCCGGCCCCCGCCAGACCCTCCCGAGGGGCCACACGGTGCCCCCCCCCGCACCGCCAACCCAGCCCCCGCCAGACCCTCCCGAGGGGCCACACGGTGCCCCCCCCGCACCGCCAACCCGGCCCCCGCCAGACCCTCCTGAGGGGCCACACGGTGCCCCCCCCGCACCGCCGACCCGGCCCCCGCCAGACCCTCCCGAGGGGCCACACGGTGCCCCCCCCCGCACCGCCGATCTGGCCCCCGCCAGACCCTCCTGAGGGGCCACACGGTGCCCCCCCCGCACCGCCGACCCGGCCCCCGCCAGACTCTCCCGCGGGGCCACACGGTGCCCCCCCCCCGCACCGCCGACCCGGCCCCCGCCAGACCCTCCCGAGGGGCCACACGGTGCCCCCCCCGCACTGCCGATCCAGCCCCCGCCAGACCCTCCTGAGGGGCCACAAGGTGCCCCCCCCGCACCGCCGACCCGGCCCCCGCCAGACCCTCCTGAGGGGCCACACGGTGCCCCCCCCGCACTGCCGATCCAGCCCCCGCCAGACCCTCCTGAGGGGCCACAAGGTGCCCCCCCCGCACCGCCGACCCGGCCCCCGCCAGACCCTCCCGAGGGGCCACACGGTGGCCGGATCGGCGGTGCGGGAGGGGGCACCGGAGGTGCGGGGGGGGCTGCCCTGGCGGCAAGAGCCCGCGTGGCAGGAGGGGCGGGTGGGGCGGACGCGGTCCCAGTGCGCACGGCTGGCCGGGGCAGCGCCTCGGGAACCAGACCCTTGTGAAAGAGCCAGCTCCGTGTGAGAAACAAGCAGCCCTTTCACGCACCCGCCCCGGCTCCGCCTGCCGTGGCCTTGCAGCCCTCCAGCCTCCGCGAGGGGCAGAAAGGCAACTGTGGGGGGCTCACTGCCCCACGGCGCCAGAGCCTCTCCCCCGGGCCCGAGCCAAGGCGGCTGCTCCGGCCGGGCTCAGCGTCCCTCTGCACAGCCGTGAGCGACTCTGCACGGTGCAGGCAGGCCAGCACGGCCCCGCACCCCCAGCCATTGGGGGCTCTGAGCCGGCCAGCCGAGGGGAAGGTGCTACTGGCCCTCAACAGCGCAGGGCCGATGGGAGCCCCATTCCTCTGAGGGGCAGGGGGCTCCCGGGCCCTGAACCCCCCGTTCCTGCTCTGTCTGCTCTCCTCATCCTCCCCAGCCGAGACCGACCCCCTCCTGGCACCTGGGCCCTGGGCCCCCAGGCGGCTCCACCCCCGGCTTTGTTCACATTCCTCCGCCTAGCCCGGGGGTCAGGCTGCTGGGCCGTGCCTACGTGTCCCCCCAGGGACCATCCCCCTGGGCCTGCACACAGACACAGAGTCGCTGCACACCCAGCACAACACGGCAACCAGTGACTGCCCAGCCAGGGTGGATCCAGGCCAGCCCCCCCACGACGCCACAGCAGGGCAATGGGGAACAACGGTCCCACTCCTGTTTTCCATCCAGCTGCAGAATAAATGTTGTTCTGTGCACCGAGGCACGTGTGGCTGAGCACCACCCATAGAAACACAGGCTGCCGGCGCTCTGCTAATCAGCCGGGTGGCAACTGAATCTCTCCTGGGCGGCCGCCCATACACAGTGTAACGGTGCATCGGGGTCCCCCGACCCTGCACCCCGTCCTCAGCCAGTGGGACACAGAGGGGTTATTGCTGCTCCGAGGTACAGCGCACCATAGCACCGATGCAGGCGTGAGAGGACGGGCCGACAGCCCTCGTTCCCTTGGGGGAAGGGGTCACAGGCCCCTGAGCCCCCGACACTAGTAAGTCTGCTCCCTCCAGGCTTCCCCACGCTCCGACTGCCCCCTCCCTGCTCAGGTGAGAACCGCTTGGGCCATGGTCTAGGGGACATGAGGGCCCGGGCAGTGCTTACAGACGCAGGCCAGTAGGGGTCACCCCATCCCAAGCCTAGCGGGCAGTGAGTGCCCCCACTACATCCCCCAGCCTACAGGGAACGCTGACTGGGAGCTGCCGGCACCCCTCCCTCTGCAGGAGCCAGGAGATCCAGGGCCGGAGCTCGCGCAGGACCCAGCTTCGCCGTCAGATGCACGCGCAGCCGGACCCGCCTCAGTCCATGCTCACCGCGAGCGACGAGGGGGAACCCGCCGGGCCAGAGCGTCGCACAGGCGGCCCCGCACGCCCGAGGGGGAACCCGCCGGGCCAGAGCGTCGCACAGGCGGCCCCGCACGCCCGAGGGGGAACCCGCCGGGCCAGAGCGTCGCACAGGCGGCCCCGCACGCCCGAGGGGGAACCCGCCGGGCCAGAGGGTCGCACAGGCGGCCCCGCACGCCCGAGGGAGAACCCGCCGGGCCAGAGCGTCGCACAGGCGGCCCCGCACACCCGAGGGGGAACCCGCCGGGCCAGAGCGTCGCACAGGCGGCCCCGCACGCCCGAGGGGGAACCCGCCGGGCCAGAGCGTCGCACAGGCGGCCCCGCACGCCCGAGGGAGAACCCGCCGGGCCAGAGCGTCGCACAGGGAGCCCCGCACACCCGAGGGGGAACCCGCCGGGCCAGAGCGTCGCACAGGCGGCCCCGCACACCCGAGGGGGAACCCGCCGGGCCAGGGCGTCGCACAGGCGGCCCCGCACGCCCGAGGGGGAACCCGCCGGGCCAGAGCGTCGCACAGGCGGCCCCGCACGCCCGAGGGGGAACCCGCCGGGCCAGAGCGTCGCACAGGCGGCCCCGCACGCCCGAGGGAGAACCCGCCGGGCCAGAGCGTCGCACAGGCGGCCCCGCGAGGCCGAGGGAGAACCCGCCGGGCCAGAGCGTCGCACAGGCGGCCCCGCACGCCCGAGGGAGAACCCGCCGGGCCAGAGCGTCGCACAGGCGGCCCCGCACGCCCGAGGGAGAACCCGCCGGGCCAGAGCGTCGCACAGGCGGCCCCGCACGCCCGAGGGAGAACCCGCCGGGCCAGAGCGTCGCACAGGCGGCCCCGCACGCCCGAGGGAGAACCCGCCGGGCCAGAGCGTCGCACAGGGAGCCCCGCACGCCCGAGGGAGAACCCGCCGGGCCAGAGCGTCGCACAGGCGGCCCCGCACGCCCGAGGGGGAACCCGCCGGGCCAGAGCGTCGCACAGGGAGCCCCGCACGCCCGAGGGAGAACCCGCCGGGCCAGAGCGTCGCACAGGCGGCCCCGCACGCCCGAGGGAGAACCCGCCGGGCCAGAGCGTCGCACAGGCGGCCCCGCACGCCCGAGGGAGAACTCGCCGGGCCAGAGCGTCGCACAGGGGGCCCCGCACGCCCGAGGGAGAACCCGCCGGGCCAGAGCGTCGCACAGGCGGCCCCGCACGCCCGAGGGGGAACCCGCCGGGCCAGAGCGTCGCACAGGCGGCCCCGCACGCCCGAGGGAGAACCCGCCAGGCCAGGGTGTCGCACAGGCGGCCCCGCACGTCCGAGGGAGAACCCGCCGGGCCAGGGCGTCGCACAGGGAGCCCCGCACGCCCGAGGGAGAACCCGCCGGGCCAGAGCGTCGCACAGGCGGCCCCGCACGCCCGAAGGGGAACCCGCCGGGCCAGGGCGTCGCACAGGCGGCCCCGCACGCCCAAGGGCGAACCCGCCGGGCCAGAGCATCACACAGGCGGCCCCGCACGCCCGAGGGGGAACCCGCCGGGCCAGAGCATCGCACAGGGAGCCCCGCACGTCCCTCCGAGGAGACACGCAGGGAATCGGAGGACTCGGTTATTTACCAGCTCGTCCCCTTACACACCAGCCCCCCTGACATGCAGCCCCCAGAGCCGGCCAGCCCCGGGCCTCCGGGGGCTCCCAGCACCTCCCTCCGCCGGCCGCCAGCGGGCAGCCCAGGGGGCTGGGAGATCTCCCAGATGAAGCCTGGAGACAGGACCCCGTGCGCCACCTGGTCGGACGCGTCTGGGGCCTGGCCTGGGGGGCATGCTGCTTAGGGGGGCGGAGCGGGGCGGGCGACACCAGGGGTCCAAGCAGCCGGGCCGGCGGAGGCCTGTGCAGTTACTGGGCCCCCCCCCCTCCCCGCCCAGGCGGTGCCCAGGGGGGCCAGGCTCCGGCAAGGCCCTGCCAGGCTTTGCACAGCCCGTCAGCGCGAAGGCAGGAGGGAGAAGCCAGGCCCGGCACTTACCCCTTCCTTGGAGCGGCCCCAACCCCCTGCAGCCCCGGAACCCGGGCACGGCCCCCGCAGAGGAGCCGGTTTCCTGCCTGCCTGGCTTGGCACAGCGGCCGAGCCACAGCCCCGGCACAGGCTGCCCCGGCGGGAGAGGGGCCTCGTGCTGACTGACTCCCAGCTGACCAGGCTGAGCTGTCAGCCCTGCGGGGGTGGAGCCCGGGACAGTCATCAAACAGCTGGGCTGGCAGGCTGGGTGCTCTGGAGCTGCCACGTGGGTGAGCGGGAGCCAGCCGGCTTCCTCAGGGCCCTGCCCACACACTCAGACCCCCAGCGGAGCACCTCGGGGCAAGGGGACAGCGCCACCAGGAGCCCAGCTGAGCTGACGGCTGCTCCCACCCCCGAGCCGAGCGGCAGGACGGCTCTCGCCTGGCTCACAGCGCGCCTGCTAATCCACCCGAGGGGGCTGCGCCTTTCGGCACCGGGTCACACGCTCGACTCACTTCCCTTGTGATCCGCGATGAGCCTCCGATTCCGTTCTCACTGCTCCTTCCCGGGCAGCCACTTCCTCCTTCGGGCGCGCCGGGGGGGAGCACCTGGCATCTGTCCTGGCTGAATTTCACCCTCTTTGTCTCCACCATTTCTCCTTCTGCATTTCCCCCCTGTTCTCCAGGGCACTTGCAGCCCCTCCAGCTTGTAAGTCGGGCCCAGCCAAAGGCACCTGGTGCTCTTTTGCGGTCATCGTACTGTAAACACCTTGAATGGCACAGCTTCGGGCAGCGACGCCGGCCCTGGCACGGTGCCGCCAGAAAGCACGAATACGCATTCAAACATGCAGAGCCCTGATGCCGGCGCAGCTCAAACGGGGGCGGGGAGGTCCTGACCCAAAAGGCATCGCAGGGCTATTGTGGGGTCGTGGGATCGCGACCAAAAGTCTGTACAAAGGGGGCCACGTGAGGTGTCAAACAAAAGCTTGCCTTCTACTGATTCTGTACATGCGCTTCATATAGCTGTGTAATGTCTGGGTGTGGAGTTAGGAATATGTGCTCTGTATGGAGACTGGAAGTTTCTCTGTGTGTGGTTGAGCAATGGATGAGGAAAGCTCACCCTATGGGCATGCTACTGTAATTAGCAAGGCTCCAGGGACAATAGATCTCTTAAGTACCAGAGACCCACCTGGGAAGGAATCTAGATGCCTGGCCATTGACCATGTGACTCTCTCCAGCTTGGAAGAAGCCAGGGAGGGATATAAATATGCCACGTGGCATCCTCCATTTGGGTCTTCAGCTCAGCTCTTGATCCTAGAGGCAACTTTGCAAGGAACCACGAGCCGGGAAAACTGTGGACCCATCCTGGCATAGGATGTACACTAAAGACTTTTAAGCCAGCAGCTGTAACATCTCTGCTAGAGCCTGCATTGAGAACTGGGAGATTCGGTGCATGTAATGTATGATACTTTAACAACCTCACTCTCAGGCTTTTCTTTCTTGTGGTAATAAACCATTAGATGGTAGATGCTAAAGGATTGGCTCAGCGTGATTGGTGGGTAAGATCTAGAGTGTAAATTGACCAGGGATCTGTGGCTGGTTTCTTGGAACTGGACAGAACCCATTCAGGGTAGGTGAGATTGGGTTCTAAAACCCCCCCACCTGTGTACGAGGCCCGGGGCCGATCGGGGCACGGAGAGAGTCGGGGTGCCAGAGGGGTTTTGCTCATGAGGATTCTGGCTGGCCAGGTGACGGCTGAAGCGCTCCGTGGGACTGGTTTGTGGCCTATTTGGGAAGGGCCGCCAGTCTGGGGCTGTAAGGAGCCCCTAGTTTGAGCAATTTGCCCTGAGCAGACGCCCTCAGCTGTGCCCAGACCCGGCCCGTCCGTCACACCCTGCCCTCACGGCAGGACCAAGCACCATCTAGACCATCCCTGATAGACATTTCTCTAACCTGCTCTTCAATATCTCCAGCGATGGGGATTCCACAACCTCCCTGGGCAATTTATTCCAGTGTTTAACCACCCTGACAGGTCGGAACTTTTTCCTAATGTCCAACCTAAACCTCCCTTGCTGCAGTTTAAGCCCCTTGCTCCTTGTCCTGTCCTCAGAGGTTAAAGGGAATACTCTGTCTCCCTCCTCCTTGCAGCCCCCCTTTAGGTACCTGAACGCTGCTCCCCTGCCCCCCTCAGTCTTCTCTTTTCCAAACTAGACCTAGTTCTCCCAGTCTCGCCCCCCAGACTCCTCTTATCTGCTTGCTCCCGCCCCATTGCAACATGTCGATTTCGCCATCCCTGAATCTCTTGAAGCTGTTTTCTGCAGTGTGGGCTTGGCGCGCTGCCAGGGCGCCCTTCCCAAAACTGGTCCAGAGCGAGGGACACAGGCTCAGTTGTTCGGAAAGCAGGAGCGTCAGAATCTGACACGCGGCCAGGCAGGCAGCACACACCTCTCTGGAACACGCACCCACTGCCGACGAAAGCCGGACACCGCAGGCTCCGTAAATAACGCTCACACTAACCACACCAGCTGCGTCCCGCACGCCCCTCCTAGCCTGGCGACAGGAAGCCTGCCTCAGTTTCCCCTCTGGGACTGTTTACATAAACGTCACTGGAAGTTTTTTTCCTGGTCTGAAAATACCCCTCCTTGGGAACTGGGCTTTTGGGTTCCCAAAAAACCACAAATCAAACTGCGAACACCCAGACCGAGTCCATGCGCAGATCCACACAACCCATTGCTCTTCCTCCGCCCAGGACTTTCCATCTGGAGCTTCGGCAGCCTCTGCTCCGCTTGGCCAGGGCCCCTCCCTGCCCGCTGGGCCCGGAGAGCTTTCCTGCCTCCCCACAGGCTCTGCCACAGCTCTAGGCAGAGCTCCCCCCCCCCCCCCGTGCCCTTCCAGCAGCATTCACACGGGAACCCGGCTCCCCGGAGGGGCTCAGCCCCCGGCTCTCCAGCCCATGGGGAAGCTGACTTGCTCCCCCCACCTCTGTGTCCCACTTGGGCTGTTTCCAGCGAGGCGGGGCCAGACCCTTTTGAAACAGACAAGGGAGTTGCATTCTGTGCCCCCCCCAGCTCCAAACCGGCGGCGGGGCCCTGGGCTGGGAGTCTGCAGGGAACTGCCAGGCGCTGGCTGGGAGCGAAACGGGGCAGGAGGGTGCTCAGGGAGCGTGGAACAACAGAGAGACCGGCACCGAGCACGAAGCCCCTGCAGCCGGAACTCGGCGCGCCCTGGAACCGGAGCCCCCACTCGCCACTCCTGGGGGGGACACTCGGCCCTGCCCGGCCACCACCCGATGCTGGCAGAGCCCCGGCGAGACAGGCCGCTCGCAGCGGGGACCCCCGTTCGCCTGCAAGCTCCGGAGACGCCGGTGCGACGGGCGCCTGTGGCAGGGGCAAGGTGTTGCCTGGCTGGGCCGCTCACCAGGGGCAAGGCAGGCTCAGTGGCTGGGACCCAGCGGGATGGGTCGGCGGCACGTGGCACCCCGAAGCAAACCCAACGCCAGCGTGCCCAGCACGGTCACCAGCCTCCAGCGGAGCCCCCGCCCAGCCAGCCCCGGGGCGCACAGCTCAGACCCCCCCGCCCAGCCAGCCCCGGGGCGCACAGCTCAGACCCCCCCACCCAGCCAGCCCCGGGGCGCACAGCTCAGACCCCCCCAGCCAGCCCCGGGGCGCACAGCTCAGACCCCCCCCGCCCAGCCAGCCCCGGGGTGCACAGCTCAGACCCCCCCCCCCAGCCAGCCCCGGGGAGCACAGCTCAGACCCCCCCAGCCAGCCCCGGGGCGCACAGCTCAGACCCCCCCCCCGCCCAGCCAGCCCCGGGGTGCACAGCTCAGACCCCCCCCCCCCAGCCAGCCCCGGGGAGCACAGCTCAGACCCCCCCAGCCAGCCCCGGGGCGCACAGCTCAGACCCCCCCAGCCAGCCCCGGGGCGCACAGCTCAGACCCCCCCCCCCCAGCCAGCCCCGGGGCGCACAGCTCACACCCCCCCCCGCCCAGCCAGCCCCGGGGAGCACAGCTCACACCCCCCCCCGCCCAGCCAGCCCCGGGGCGCACAGCTCACACCCCCCCCGCCCAGCCAGCCCCGGGGAGCACAGCTCACACCCCCCCCCCCGCCCAGCCAGCCCCGGGGAGCACAGCTCACACCCCCCCCCGCCCAGCCAGCCCCGGGGAGCACAGCTCACACCCCCCCCCCGCCCAGCCAGCCCCGGGGAGCACAGCTCACACCCCCCCCCGCCCAGCCAGCCCCGGGGCGCACAGCTCAGACCCCCCCCCCAGCCAGCCCCGGGGCGCACAGCTCAGACCCCCCCCCCCAGCCAGCCCCGGGGCGCACAGCTCAGACCCCCCCCGCCCAGCCAGCCCCGGGGAGCACAGCTCAGACCCCCCCCCAGCCAGCCCCGGGGCGCACAGCTCAGACCCCCCCCCGCCCAGCCAGCCCCGGGGAGCACAGCTCAGACCCCCCCCGCCCAGCCAGCCCCGGGGAGCACAGCTCAGACCCCCCCCCCAGCCAGCCCCGGGGCGCACAGCTCAGACCCCCCCCCCCGCCCAGCCAGCGCCGGGGCGCACAGCTCAGACCCCCCCCCCCAGCCAGCCCCGGGGCGCACAGCTCAGACCCCCCCCGCCCAGCCAGCCCCGGGGCGCACAGCTCAGACCCCCCCCGCCCAGCCAGCCCCGGGGCGCACAGCTCAGCCCCAGGGCCAGTCACTAGCAGAATGTGTCTGAGAGCGGCAGACGCCCTCGCCTGGCCAGCGTGGTCAATGCGCCTCCTTGGCCAAGCCTGGCCTGAGCCAAACCCTTCGGGGGGCGGCCCGGCCCCGCGCTGCCCTCGCCGCAAGGAGGGAGACAGGAGCAGGGGCCTGGGGCTGCCCGTTCCTGGGGGGCAGCAACAAGGGAGGCGGGGCCGGCCCTGGCTGGCTGAGAGGACAAAGAACCGGTGGTGCCAGCAGTCAAGGGGGTTGGGTAGCCCCTCTGATACCCCCCCCCGGGAGTCCCCAGTACAGCCCCTCTGGTACCCCCCCCCGGGAGTCCCCAGTACAGCCCCTCTGGTACCCCCCCCCGGGAGTCCCCAGTATAGCCCCTCTGATACCCCCCCCCGGGAGTCCCCAGTACAGCCCCTCTGATACCCCCCCCCGGGAGTCCCCAGTACAGCCCCTCTGGTACCCCCCCCGGGAGTCCCCAGTACAGCCCCTCTGGTACCCCCCCCCGGGAGTCCCCAGTATAGCCCCTCTGATACCCCCCCCCGGGAGTCCCCAGTACAGCCCCTCTGATACCCCCCCCCGGGAGTCCCCAGTACAGCCCCTCTGGTACCCCCCCCGGGAGTCCCCAGTACAGCCCCTCTGGTACCCCCCCCCGGGAGTCCCCAGTATAGCCCCTCTGATACCCCCCCCCCGGGAGTCCCCAGTACAGCCCCTCTGATACCCCCCCCCGGGAGTCCCCAGTACAGCCCCTCTGGTACCCCCCCCCGGGAGTCCCCAGTACAGCCCCTCTGGTACCCCCCCCCGGGAGTCCCCAGTATAGCCCCTCTGATACCCCCCCCGGGAGTCCCCAGTACAGCCCCTCTGATACCCCCCCCCGGGAGTCCCCAGTATAGCCCCTCTGATACCCCCCCCCGGGAGTCCCCAGTATAGCCCCTCTGATACCCCCCCCCGGGAGTCCCCAGTACAGCCCCTCTGGTACCCCCCCCCGGGAGTCCCCAGTACAGCCCCTCTGATACCCCCCCCCGGGAGTCCCCAGTACAGCCCCTCTGGTACCCCCCCCGGGAGTCCCCAGTACAGCCCCTCTGATACCCCCCCCCGGGAGTCCCCAGTATAGCCCCTCTGATACCCCCCCCCGGGAGTCCCCAGTACAGCCCCTCTGATACCCCCCCCCGGGAGTCCCCAGTATAGCCCCTCTGATACCCCCCCCCGGGAGTCCCCAGTATAGCCCCTCTGATACCCCCCCCCGGGAGTCCCCAGTACAGCCCCTCTGGTACCCCCCCCGGGAGTCCCCAGTACAGCCCCTCTGGTACCCCCCCCCGGGAGTCCCCAGTATAGCCCCTCTGATACCCCCCCCCGGGAGTCCCCAGTACAGCCCCTCTGATACCCCCCCCCGGGAGTCCCCAGTATAGCCCCTCTGATACCCCCCCCCGGGAGTCCCCAGTATAGCCCCTCTGATACCCCCCCCCGGGAGTCCCCAGTATAGCCCCTCTGGTACCCCCCCCCCGGGAGTCCCCAGTACAGCCCCTCTGGGGCACACCCCATCTGGAACCCCTATTACAGCCCCTCTGGTACCCCCCCCGGGAGTCCCCAGTACAGCCCCTCTGGTACCCCCCCCGGGAGTCCCCAGTACAGCCCCTCTGGTACCCCCCCGGAGTCCCCAGTACAGCCCCTCTGGTACCCCCCCGGAGTCCCCATTACAGCCCCTCTGGTACCCCCCCCGGGAGTCCCCAGTACAGCCCCTCTGGCGCACCCCCCCCCGGGAGTCCCCAGTACAGCCCCTCTGGCGCACCCCCCTGGGAGTCCCCAGTACAGCCCCTCTGGTACCCCCCCCCGGGAGTCTCCAGTACAGCCCCTCTGGCGCACCCTCCCCCCGGGAGTCCTCAGTACAGCCCCTCTGGTACCCCCCCGGGAGTCCGCAATACAGCCCCTCTGGTACCCCCCCCGGGAGTCCCCAGTACAGCCCCTTTGGCGCACCCCCCCCGGGAGTCCCCAGTACAGCCCCTCTGGTACCCACCCCGGGAGTCCCCATTACAGCCCCTCTGGCGCACCCCCCCCCGGGAGTCCCCAGTACAGCCCCTCTGGCGCACCCCCCCCCGGGAGTCCCCAGTACAGCCCCTCTGGTACCCCCCCCCCGGGAGTCCCCATTACAGCCCCTCTGGCGCACCCCCCCCCCGGGAGTCCCCAGTACAGCCCCTCTGGCGCACCCCCCAGGGAGTCCCCAGTACAGCCCCTCTGGCGCACACCCCCCCCCCGGGAACCCCCATTACAGCCCCTCTGGGGCACACCCCACCGGGAGACACAGGCCTGCCGTCGCTGCCCCTGCCTGGTACCTGCACCTGGGCCCCCATCACTGCCAGGCTCCTTGGCTGGTCTCCTTTGCCCTCCTGAAATGCCCCCATCGCCATCGCCTCCCAGCCTGCCCCACCTGCAATATCAGTGGGGCTGCCAGGGTCCGGTTTTGGACAGGACAGTCCAGCCTTGGAGACCCTAGACCAGACGCTAGGAGTGTGGGGCGCGTTCTCAGCCAGGATTTTGTTGAACCATCTGGTCACCCTGCTGGCTTCGCCCTATCCTGCCGGGCCCCTTCCAGCCCTGCTGAGCACCCCCAGCCCCCTGGCTCCTGAGAGCAGGGCCCCGGCCTGGCGCTGCAACCAGGGAGCAGAGTGCGGGGAGCACAGGCCTGCAAACTAGAGCTGGTCCTGAGAGTGCACCCTGCATGCCCCTCGGCCCAGCCGGGTCTCCCTGCCCCCCACCGCCCCTCCGCTCTCACACCGACCCCCACAGGTCACCCTGCCCCCCACCGCTCTCACACCGACCCCCACAGGTCACCCTGCCCCCACCGCTCTCACACCGACCCCCACAGGTCACCCCGCCCCCACCGCCCCTCCACTCTCACACCGACCCCCCACAGGTCACCCTGCCCCCCACCGCTCTCACACCGACCCCCACAGGTCACCCTGCCCCCACCGCCCCTCCACTCTCACACCGACCCCCCACAGGTCACCCTGCCCCCCACCGCTCTCACACCGACCCCCACAGGTCACCCCGCCCCCACCGCCCCTCCACTCTCACACCGACCCCCCACAGGTCACCCTGCCCCCCACCGCTCTCACACCGACCCCCACAGGTCACCCCGCCCCCACCGCCCCTCCACTCTCACACCGACCCCCCACAGGTCACCCCGCCCCCTCCGCTCTCACACCGACCCCCACAGGTCACCCTGCCCCCCACCGCTCTCACACCGACCCCCACAGGTCACCCCGCCCCCTCCGCTCTCACACCGACCCCCACAGGTCACCCCGCCCCCTCCGCTCTCACACCGACCCCCCACAGGTCACCCTGCCCCCCACCGCTCTCACACCGACCCCCACAGGTCACCCTGCCCCCCACCGCTCTCACACCGACCCCCACAGGTCACCCTGCCCCCACCGCTCTCACACCGACCCCCACAGGTCACCCCGGCCCCTCCGCTCTCACACCGACCCCCACAGGTCACCCTGCCCCCCACCGCTCTCACACCGACCCCCACAGGTCACCCCGCCCCCTCCGCTCTCACACCGACCCCCACAGGTCACCCCGCCCCCTCCGCTCTCACACCGACCCCCACAGGTCACCCTGCCCCCACCGCTCTCACACCGACCCCCACAGGTCACCCCGCCCCCTCCGCTCTCACACCGACCCCCCACAGGTCACCCTGCCCCCCACCGCTCTCACACCGACCCCCCACAGGTCACCCTGCCCCCACCGCTCTCACACCGACCCCCACAGGTCACCCCGCCCCCTCCGCTCTCACACCGACCCCCCACAGGTCACCCTGCCCCCCACCGCTCTCACACCGACCCCCACAGGTCACCCTGCCCCCACCGCCCCTCCACTCTCACACCGACCCCCACAGGTCACCCCGCCCCCCACCGCTCTCACACCGACCCCCACAGGTCACCCTGCCCCCCCTCCGCCCCTCCGCTCTCACACCGACCCCCACAGGTCACCCTGCCCCCACCGCTCTCACACCGACCCCCACAGGTCACCCTGCCCCCCCTCCGCCCCTCCACTCTCACACCGACCCCCCACAGGTCACCCCGCCCCCCACCGCCCCTCCACTCTCACACCGACCCCCACAGGTCACCCCGCCCCCTCCGCTCTCACACCGACCCCCACAGGTCACCCTGCCCCCCACCGCTCTCACACCGACCCCCACAGGTCACCCTGCCCCCCTCCGCCCCTCCACTCTCACACCGACCCCCCACAGGTCACCCTGCCCCCCACCGCCCCTCCACTCTCACACCGACCCCCCACAGGTCACCCTGCCCCCCTCCGCCCCTCCACTCTCACACCGACCCCCCACAGGTCACCCTGCCCCCCACCGCTCTCACACCGACCCCCACAGGTCACCCTGCCCCCCACCGCTCTCACACCGACCCCCACAGGTCACCCTGCCCCCCACCGCCCCTCCACTCTCACACCGACCCCCCACAGGTCACCCTGCCCCCCTCCGCCCCTCCACTCTCACACCGACCCCCCACAGGTCACCCTGCCCCCCACCGCTCTCACACCGACCCCCACAGGTCACCCTGCCCCCCACCGCCCCTCCACTCTCACACCGACCCCCCACAGGTCACCCTGCCCCCCTCCGCCCCTCCACTCTCACACCGACCCCCCACAGGTCACCCTGCCCCCCACCGCTCTCACACCGACCCCCACAGGTCACCCTGCCCCCCACCGCCCCTCCACTCTCACACCGACCCCCCACAGGTCACCCTGCCCCCCTCCGCCCCTCCACTCTCACACCGACCCCCCACAGGTCACCCTGCCCCCCACCGCTCTCACACCGACCCCCACAGGTCACCCTGCCCCCCACCGCTCTCACACCGACCCCCACAGGTCTCTCTGTCCCTTCCCACGCTCACCTCCAGCCCGGGGTCTCCGCCGGCTCCAGCGCAGACGCCGGCCGGGAGCAGCTGCAGCCGGGGCCGAGGCCGGGCGGGGCGGGAAACCGGGCGGGGCCGGGGCCGAGGGGGCTTCTCATGGGCCGCTCCCGGAGCCGGGCTCCGCTCGAGCGGCGGCGGGGAAAGCAGATCCGCAGCGCCCCGCATCCCCCGGGCCGCCCCGCGTCCGCCGCCGTCCTGCGGCCCGCTCCCCGCGCCGCATCCCGCGCAGCATCCCCCTCGCATCCCTCCACCCCCCGCTTCTCCCCGCCCCCGCAGCATCCCTCCCCCCTCCCCGCCAGCATCCCCCATCCCTCCGACCCCCCCCGCAGCGTCTCCCCCCGCCCCCGCATCCCTCCACCCCCCCGCTTCTCCCCGCCCCCGCAGCATCCCTCCCGCATCCCTCCACCCCCCGCTTCTCCCCGCCCCCGCAGCATCCCTCCCCCCTCCCCGCCGGCATCCCCCATCCCTCCGACCCCCCCCGCAGCGTCTCCCCCCGCCCCCGCATCCCTCCACCCCCCCGCTTCTCCCCGCCCCCGCAGCATCCCTCCCGCATCCCTCCACCCCCCGCTTCTCCCCGCCCCCGCAGCATCCCTCCCCCCTCCCCGCCAGCATCCCCCATCCCTCCTACCCCCCCCGCAGCGTCTCCCCCCGCCCCCGCATCCCTCCACCCCCCGCTTCTCCCCGCCCCCGCAGCATCCCTCCCGCATCCCTCCACCCCCCGCTTCTCCCCGCCCCCGCAGCATCCCTCCCGCATCCCTCCACCCCCCGCTTCTCCCCGCCCCCGCAGCATCCCTCCCGCATCCCTCCACCCCCCGCTTCTCCCCGCCCCCGCAGCATCCCTCCCCCCTCCCCGCCGGCACCCCCCCGCATCCCTCCACCCCCCGCTTCTCCCCGCCCCCGCAGCATCCTCCCCGCATCCCTCCACCCCCCGCTTCTCCCCGCCCCCGCAGCATCCCTCCCCCCTCCCCGCCGGCATCCCCCCCGCATCCCTCCACCCCCCGCTTCTCCCCGCCCCCGCAGCATCCCTCCCCCCTCCCCGCCGGCATCCCCCCCGCATCCCTCCACCCCCCGCTTCTCCCCGCCCCCGCAGCATCCCTCCCCCCTCCCCGCCGGCATCCCCCATCCCTCCGTCCCCCCCCGCAGCGTCTCCCCCCGCCCCCGCATCCCTCCACCCCCCCGCTTCTCCCCGCCCCCGCAGCATCCCTCCCCCCTCCCCGCCAGCATCCCCCCGCATCCCTCCGTCCCCCCCCGCAGCGTCTACCCCCCGCCCCCGCATCCCTCCACCCCCCGGCTTCTCTCCGCCCCCGCAGCATCCCTCCCCCCTCCCCGCCAGCATCCCCCCGCATTCCTCCGTCCCCCCCCGCAGCGTCTCCCCCCGCCCCCGCATCCCTCCACCCCCCCCCGCTTCTCCCCGCCCCCGCAGCATCCCTCCCCCCTCCCCGCCAGCATCCCCCCGCATTCCTCCGTCCCCCCCCGCAGCGTCTCCCCCCGCCCCCGCATCCCTCCACCCCCCCGCTTCTCCCCGCCCCCGCAGCATCCCTCCCCCCTCCCCGCCAGCATCCCCCCATCCCTCCGCCCCCCCAAGCGTCTCCCCCCGCATCCCTCCGCCTCCCCCCGCCAGCATCTTCCCCCCCGCATCCCTCCCCCCTCCCCGCCAGCATCCCACCTCCGCATCCCTCTGTCCCCCCCGCAGCGTCTCCCCCCGCCACCGCATCCCTCCACCCCCCCCCCCCGCTTCTCCCCGCTCCCGCATCTCTCCCCCACAGCATCTCCCCGGCATCCTTCCGTCCCCCCTGCATCTCCCCCCCCCACATCCCAGCATCACTCTCCCCATCCCTCCTGCACAACATCCTTCTGCCCCCTGCATCCCCCTGCAACACCCCTCTCCCTCTGCATCACCCCTGCAGCATCCCTCCGCCCCCCTGCATTCCCTCCCCACCTACCCCCAGCATCTGCCCCCACACCGCTTCCAGGAGAATGACTGTGGTGGCCAGTGGGGGACACAGAGATGTCTAAGGATCCGGTGTGACCTGGGGAACTCGCTGCCACAAGACGAAAGAGGCCACAAGGCGGGACGCAGCCACCAGCCGGCTCTGAGCCTGCGCTCCCACGTGCTGCCACAGACACACCAAAGCCCCAGAGCAGCCGAGCGACCTGCCACGGGCTGGGCAGGCAGAGCAGGAGAGTCCGGGCCTTCTGCTGGGCAAGGCTAGGTGGGCTCCAGCGCCATGGGCAGGGCCTGGCGGACACACGGAGAGACAGACAGATGGCGAGGCCACAAGCCAGCAGCGAGTGCAGTCGGCAGCCGTGCGGGGCCAACACAAGAACTCCCCGGGAGCCTGTGACGGGAGCGCGGGGTCATGGCCACAACCGGCAGCCAGGCAGCGACTGACCCCACTTCCCGCTGTGGCGGCGCGTCGGGGTCCCCGTCTCCTGCCCCCCGGAATGGCACGAACAGACTCCCCCAGCCAGTAGCACAGGGGGGTTTATTGCCTCTGCAGGACACAGCCCAGCACAGATGGAATCTGGTCACAGGCACTGGGGCTAAGAGGCCTCAGCCCCCCTTGAGATGGGGGGTGGCTGGGCCCTACAATCCCAGCCCCCTCCCCAGCTCCTTCTCCCCTGCTTCCCAGACCGAAACTAACCCTCTTCCAGCCCTGCCCCCAGCCCGGGCGGCATCCTCCTTCCTTTGTCCCTCTCCCTGGGGGTAGCTGGTCGGACAGGTTGAGAGACCCACTTTGCATAGTGACTCACCCCTGCCCTGCTGGGCCGTGCTACAGACAGCAGCCAGTGGGGGTCACCCACAGCCCCATCCTAGCAACCAGCAAGGTACCCCCACTACGTCACACCACCTGCGAGACTTTCTGTGCCAGACGCGCCCTGGGCAGCGCAGGGGGGTCGCCCAGCGACGGGGTTGCCCAGCGACGGGGATACCTAGCGACTGGGTCGCCCAGCGATGGGGATACCTAGCGATGGGGTCGCCCAGCAATGGGGATACCTAGCGACGGGGTCGCCCGGTGACGGGGATACCTAGCGACGGGGTCGCCCGGTGACGGGGATACCCAGCGACGGGGATACCTAGCGACTGGGTCGCCCAGCAATGGGGATACCTAGCGACGGGGTCGCCCGGTGACGGGGATACCTAGCGATGGGGTCGCCCGGTGACGGGGATACCTAGCGACGGGGTCGCCCAGCCCCATCAGCGCCCCAGGCAGCGGAGACATTCCTTCCCAGGCCAGGCCAGAGGGAAGCACGGCCTCTGGCTCAGGCAGGAGCCTGGCACGCTGCGCTGCCACTCTGCCACGGTCCAGTCCTGCCTGGGTGACCCCAGGCAAGTCACTCAGCCTGCCTGTGCCTCGGTTTCCCCTCTGCACCCCAGCGCGGCGCGGGGGAGCGATGCAGGGCAGCTGGCCAGGCTGAGCCCTGAGCTGTGACCCACACTCTGTGCCCCCTCTAGTGGCTCGACGAGGCAGTGCATCGCCACAGCACTACCGGCGGAGGGGCGGGAGGAGGTGCCCCCTTGCCCTACAGACTGGCCCAGAGGGCAGCCCCCAGCCCCCGGCACTCGCAGGGCCCTTTGCACCCAGGCTCCGCGGAGTCCTCCCTGGCAGCTGCTGCCCTGGGGAGGGGCCTTTGCGGGCTGGTCCAGGGGGCCTGGCGTCCTGCCCCTCACAGCCTGCCCGGCCCTCTGCTGGGCTTTGCTGGACTTCACTTGCCGGGGGCAGGGCAATTTTAGTCGTGCAAGGCCCAGCCTGGCTCCTTCCCCGCATTGTGGCCTGGGCCACACAGATCTCCGGCCCCCCTGGAGCAGCAGCGGGTAGTCAAGGTCCCTTCCAATGGTTTCCATTGGTGTGTGGAATAAATTTTATGTGCACCCAGGCATGTGCAGGTGTGCACCACCCATACATTCACCTGCTGCTGGCTGTGGGCACTCTGCGAATCAGCTGGGTGGGATTTGAATCTCTCTGGGTGGCTGCCCCAGTGCCCAGCTCCCGGGAACACTGGTCCCTTGGTGTGACAGCGTGGGCGCGGGGCCAGGCTGCCGGCAGGAGGCTGAGGGATCCGGAGTCCAGAGGGCACTCCCCACGGGAGCGAGGTGCTGCCAGGTGGAACCTGTTGTCCAGGGTTGCTCAAGACAGAGCCCTTGACCTGGTTTCCTGTCCGGGTCCAGCTACCCTGGACTTTCCCCCAGCTCAGACGTCAGCGCGGCCACCGGCCCGAGGCGGCTCGCTCTGCCTGGCCCTGGGGATGGGCTGTTTCCCTTTCCTCGGGGAACCGTCTCGGAGCAGCTCCCCCCCCAGCAGAAATCGGCCCCGTTTGTAATCCCCCTTACAAACTCCGAGCCCAGAGAGCCGGGGGCTGGACTCAGGGCTAGCCCGGGCCATGGCGGGGCTGTGGGGGGCCAGTGGGGGCTCTCTGTCCCTGCCTGTGCAGAAGAGCTCATTCCGGCGCCCATCACCCTGGCACGGCAGGTGAGAGGCCCTGATGGGCGCCCGTCCTTACCCCGCTTGCCACGCAGACCAGGTGGGGCTTGGGCCACGGACCCCTCCCCCAGCTCTGGCCATTGCCCGACACAAGTAGCTTAGTTTGGCTGCTCCTTCCTCCTGAGGATCGGCCCGGGGGCCCGGCAGCCTCCAAGGTCGGGGAGGGAACAACCGGACTCCTGGCGCTAGGGCCCTACCAAGTTCACAGGCCATTTGGGCCTGGACTCCTGGTGCCGTCAGCGATTCCGAGCCGACGTGCCGGTGCTGGAGCGGCGGGAGAGTCCCGGGTTATCGGAGGGGGGTGCGGCGCTGCTCCCCTTACTGCTGCGCTGCCTTCAGAGCTGGGCGGCCAGAGCAGCAGCTGCTGAGCGGGGAGCCCAGCTCTGAAGGCAGCACCGAGCCAGCAGCGGCACAGCACAGGGCGGCCTGCCATGGTGGGGCTCCCTTACTGCTGTGCCACTGCTGGGGGCGTGCGGCCTTGGTGCTGGCACCTGGCCACCAGTCGCCTCTCTCTGGCCACCCGGCCTAAGGCAGCACAGAAGTGAAGGGTGGCGACGCCACAACCCCCTAAAACAGCCTTGGGACCCCCTGCTGCAAACGTGCGGGTCAGACCCGGTTTGAGAGGGGCGGGGCTCTGTGGGATCTGCTGGGTAAAAGCGCACAAGGCCAGATTTCCCTGGCGGCGCAGTCCCGGGGGCAGCAGGTGACGAGAAACGGGCAGCGGAGTTGCCAGCCCCGAACGTTCAATCACCACGTGCCAGGCTCAAAAGGATCCCGCCTGGGGCAGAAACTCCCGAGACCCGAAAGTCAGCCTGGGGCTCTGTCTACGCGAGCCCTCTGGGCCCGGCTCCCGGCGTCTCCCTGCAGGGCCTGCGGCCGCGTGGGGAAAGCCCAGCCAAGCCCCACGGCGCGGCTCTGAGACGAGCCCCTGCCATGCTGGGAACCCTGCAGCCAGATTCCCACGCGGGACCCCGTGGCGGAGACACCGACTGGGGCGTCCCGTGGGCAGGCGGCTCGGCGGCTGAGACACGGCGCCGGGCACAGCGGGATGCGCTGTAGCTCACAGATCTGAGCGCCGGCAGCAGGCAGCGGGGCAGGCCTGGGCCTGACGTGAACACGCTGTGTAACCAGGCGCACGTGGGGTAAAGGAGCAGACGCACGTTTCGTGCTGGTCCCAGGCTCCGGTCTGGCTGTCGGGAGAGCCCGAGGGGACCTTTGGGGCGCACGAGTCTGAGCTCCGGCCTAAAAACTCTCCCCCCGCCCAGCCAGGGAAGCGCCCGGCCGTCTATCAAAGGGGCTTTGTTTTCTCCTGCACAGACCCTGGGCCCCACACGCCTGCCCTGCCCCACTGGAGGCGGACGCTGGAACTGGCCTTGGTTTTACATGGCTCCGGGGGCGGGCCAGCTTATCTGGAGGCAGCGGGTTTTCTGTGTGCAGCTCCCCCAGCCAAGAGCTGCCTTGGACTGGTCTGTTCTGGGGATTCCTCCTCACCAGCCCCACTGTGCCCGGCTCTGGGCCTCGTCCTGCGCCGGGGCCAGGAACGACCCCTCTTGGAGACAGGAGAGTGGAGAAGGGAGCCAGGACGATCCGCTTCGGCCCCCACTGAGCCTGGGAGCTGTGCCACTAGCCACAGTGTCCGGGGGCGGCAAGTCCTGATCTCAGTTACCCCTGCTCTGCTGGAGGGGCGCTGGGGCGCTGGGGGGCGACTCCAGATCGACTCCAGCGTCTCTAGGACAGGACGTGGCACCATTGGCAGACGTGTTCTGTTTTCCTGCGCCCTGGGCAAGGCCGGGCGGCCAGGGGGTGCTGCACTGCGGGGGGGGGTAGCTAGTGTGATCCCCCCCAGCGAGATTACATCAGCCCAGTCCTGGCTCCCTGCTGCTTCCCCCCGCTTTGCAGATGGGCACACTGAGGCTGGGAGCAGGCCCAGAAGCCGGGCCACCTTCCATGCAGCCTCGCCAGGGGCAGGGCACCTCTCGGGCAGACCAGGGGTAGGGGGCAGGCAGGGGGCGGACGAGTTGCAGATGGGACGGGGGGCAATGGGTGGGCGGGGGGCGGGCGAGTTGGGGGGGCAGGAGCCGGGGGGGGAAGGGGCGGGCGAGTTGCAGACGGGGGGCGGGCGACTTGGGGGGGCAGGGGGTGGGGGGGAAGGGGCGGGCGAGTTGCAGACGGGGCGGGCGGGGGGCGGGCGAGTTGGGGGGACAGGGGGCGGGGGGGAAGGGGCGGGCGAGTTGGGGGGGCAGGGGGCGGGGGGGAAGGGGCGGGCGAGTTGGGGGGGCAGGGGGCGGGGGGGCAGGGGCGGGTGAGTTGGGGGGGCAGGGGGCGGGGGGGAAGGGGCGGGCGAGTTGGGGGGGCAGGGGGCAGGGGGCAGGCGAGTTGCAGACGGGGCGGGCGGGGGCCGGGCGAGTTGGGGGGGCAGGGGGCGGGGGGGAAGGGGCGGGCGAGTTGGGGGGGCAGGGGGCGGGGGGGAAGGGGCGGGCGAGTTGGGGGGGCAGGGGGCGGGGGGGCAGGGGCGGGTGAGTTGGGGGGGCAGGGGGCGGGGGGGAAGGGGCGGGCGAGTTGGGGGGGCAGGGGGCAGGGGGCAGGCGAGTTGCAGACGGGGCGGGCGGGGGCCGGGCGAGTTGGGGGGGCAGGGGGCGGGGGGGAAGGGGCGGGCGAGTTGCAGACGGGGCGGGCTCAGGAGCCGGAGCCGGAGCCGCAGCCGCCGGAGCGGGGAACGCAGCGCAGGGAAGCGCAGGGAAGCGCCGCCCGGGCCCCGCAGACCCCGCCGCCCCCATGGCCCGCGCCGCGCTGGGCTCGGTGCTGCTGAGCGACCCCCTGGACCCCTGCTGCGCGCAGCTGTTGCGGGCCGCCGGCATCCGGGCGCGGGAGCAGCCCGGCCTGAGCCCCCCGCAGCTGCTGGCCGAGATCCAGGTGGGGCCGGGCGGGGGGGCTGCTGCGGGGGCACCGGCCCGGGCCCCTCCCCCGCCAATCCCGGCCCGCGCCCCCCCGCACCCGCCAGCCGCGCCTGATGCAAGAGGGGCGGCTGCTTGCGCGGCGCTGGCTCGGGCGGGGGGGTCCGGCCCAGCTCCCGTGACGTCGTGGCGGGGGGGGGGGTCTGTGCAGGGCGGGGGGCGGGGGCAGAGCCCCCTGGGGAGCTGGAGCCGCTGGCCCGGGCTGGGGTCTCGGTGCCCCCCGGCTCTGGGCCGGAAGGGGGGGGACAGGCTGGCTCTGACCGGGTCCCGCCCCCAGGACTGCGATGGGCTCATCGTCCGCTCAGCCACCAAGGTGACGGCCGAGGTGATCGAGGCCGGGAAGAAGCTGCAGGTGATCGGGCGGGCCGGCACCGGCGTGGACAACGTGGACGTGGAGGCGGCGACGCGGAGGGGCATCCTGGTGATGAAGTAAGGGCCTGGCGCCAGGGCAGAGCCGCCTCTCCCCGCGTGGCGGCCCGTGTCTGAGCCGGGCAGGGCTCCGGGCGCCCGCGGGGCCAAGGTCAGCTCGTGTGTGCAGGGGGTGCGCCCCGTGCAGCTCCATGGGCACATGGTACCCCCCCGCCCTCATTCCACACCCTTGGAGCTGGTCCAGAGGGATTCAGACAATGCGGGGTGGGAGGGAGGCTCGTGGCGGGCGCGGGGCTCTGGCCCACGTTCGGAGGGAAGTTCGTGGCGGGCGCGGGGCTCTGGGCCACGTTCGGAGGGAAGTTCGTGGCGGGCGCGGCGCTCTGGGCCACGTTCGGAGGGAAGTTCGTGGCGGGCGCGGCGCTCTGGGCCACGTTCGGAGGGAAGTTCGTGGCGGGCGCGGGGCTCTGGCCCACGTTCGGAGGGAAGTTCGTGGCGGGCGCGGGGCTCTGGGCCACGTTCGGAGGGAAGTTCGTGGCGGGCGCGGCGCTCTGGGCCACGTTCGGAGGGAAGTTCATGGCGGGCGCGGCGCTCTGGGCCACGTTCGGAGGGAAGTTCGTGGCGGGCGCGGGGCTCTGGCCCACGTTCGGAGGGAAGTTCGTGGCGGGCGCGGGGCTCTGGGCCACGTTCGGAGGGAAGTTCGTGGCGGGCGCGGCGCTCTGGGCCACGTTCGGAGGGAAGTTCGTGGCGGGCGCGGGGCTCTGGGCCACGTTCGGAGGGAAGTTCGTGGCGGGCGCGGGGCTCTGGGCCACGTTCGGAGGGAAGTTCGTGGCGGGCGCGGCGCTCTGGGCCACGTTCGGAGGGAAGTTCGTGGCGGGCGCGGCGCTCTGGGCCACGTTCGGAGGGAAGTTCGTGGCGGGCGCGGGGCTCTGGGCCACGTTCGGAGGGAAGTTCGTGGCGGGCGCGGGGCTCTGGGCCACGTTCGGAGGGAAGTTCGTGGCGGGCGCGGGGCTCTGGGCCACGTTCGGAGGGAAGTTCGTGGCGGGCGCGGGGCTCTGGCCCACGTTCGGAGGGAAGTTCGTGGCGGGCGCGGGGCTCTGGGCCACGTTCGGAGGGAAGTTCGTGGCGGGCGCGGGGCTCTGGGCCACGTTCGGAGGGAAGTTCGTGGCGGGCGCGGGGCTCTGGGCCACGTTCGGAGGGAAGTTCGTGGCGGGCGCGGGGCTCTGGCCCACGTTCGGAGGGAAGTTCGTGGCGGGCGCGGGGCTCTGGCCCACGTTCGGAGGGAAGTTCGTGGCGGGCGCGGGGCTCTGGGCCACGTTCGGAGGGAAGTTCGTGGCGGGCGCGGGGCTCTGGGCCACGTTCGGAGGGAAGTTCGTGGCGGGCGCGGGGCTCTGGGCCAGATTTAGCCAGCGTCTCTGGAGTTGATGGCGCTCCAGAATGCTCCAGCGAGAGCCACACAACTTTTTCTGTACTTACAGCTTTTGCTGAAAAAATGCAACTTGGGGTAAAATTCCCCACGTGGCTTCAGCTCCGAGCAGAGAGACACTTTGCAAACGTTTCTCCAGTGGCGCCGTGTCACTTTCTGCTTCCACATGGTTTCTGAACTTGGCCAGACCCGATTCAAAAGCAAAACGAGCCCCCCCCGGAAATGGAAATGAGGAATTCGCTTTTGAGTCAGACCAAATGGCTCCTTCTGGGTTGTTCACGTCAAGCCGGCCGCCCCGTTGTCCACTCAGCTCACGCTCCAGCCCCCTTTGCTGGGGGCTGCTCGGGGCAGGGACAGTGACCCCCGGTGCAGAGCCCAGGCACTGAGCTGCAGGGCGGTGGGGGCCAGATGGCTATGGGGGGAGAATCTACCCGGCGGGGGGCGGGGGGCGGGATGTACGCCGGCAGCGCAGGCGGTGTGATGGCAGCAGACAGTGCCAGCGCCGTGCCCGGCTGGGCCCGAGGCTCCGCCATGGGGTGACAGGAGAGTCGCTGGGGCCGGGCGAGCTGCCGGTTCCCAAGTGGGGGGCTGCCCAGTGCCCCGGGGCTCCCCTGCCCCCCATGCCTGTGCTAACCCCGCGCTCTGCCCACAGCACGCCCACCGGGAACAGCCTGAGCGCCGCCGAGCTCACCTGCGGGATGATCCTCTGCCTGGCCAGGTGACCCCCAGCGCTGCTCGGGGGGCTGAGTAGCCCCTCCCCTGCTGGGCTGCCCGCTGCCCCATCCCCCTGCCCTCAGCAGCCAACTCCCACCACTGCCCGGAGCCCGGCGCCAGCTCTGGCCTGCCCCAGGCATAAAGCCAAGCCCAGGCTCCCCCCACACCCGCTCGCCCTGCCAGCCTGCAGCCTCCCACCCACGCCCCGGCACAGAGCTCCAGGCATCCGGCAGCCCTGCCCCAGCCATCTGGCTCCGAGCTGCTCACCCAGCATGGAGCGGAGAGTCCCGCCCCACGGCCCCGCCCCACAGCTGACATTGCCCTTCGAGTCCCGCTGCACTGCCCTCTCCAGTCACACGGCCGCCAGCTGCCAGCACCCACTCCCAGCGCCGCATCTGTCCTCCCCCCCAGGGCACCCCATTGCTGCCCTTGCCCCTCCCCCACTCAAACAGACCCCCCCCCCCCGTGGGCATGCCCCATACCACGGGCACAGACCCCCAGCAGGCACACCCCATACCATGGACACAGGTCCCCAGTGGGCACGCCCCATATCACAGGCACAGAGCCCCCGTGGGCACACCCCATACCACGGGCACAGACCCCCCCCGTGGGCACGCCCCATACCACGGGCACAGACCCCCCCCGTGGGCATGCCCCATACCACGGGTACAGACCCCCCCCATGGGCACACCCCATACCACGGGCACAGACCCCCCCGTGGGCACGCCCCATACCACGGGCACAGACCCCCCGTGGGCACGCCCCATACCACAGGCACAGACCCCCCCGGTGGGCACGCCCCATACCACGGGCATAGACCCTTCCCCCCCGTGGGCACGCCCATACCATGCGCACAGACCCCCCCCATGGGCACGCCCCATACCACGGGCCTAGACCCTCCGTGGGCACGCCCCATACCACGGGCACAGACCCCCCCCCATGGGCACGCCCCATACCACGGGCACAGACCCTCCGTGGGCACGCCCCATACCACGGGCACAGACCCCCCCCATGGGCACGCCCCATACCACGGGCACAGACCCCCCCCATGGGCACGCCCCATACCACGGGCACAGACCCTCCGTGGGCATGCCCCATACCACGGGCACAGACCCCCCCCATGGGCACGCCCCATACCACGGGCACAGACCCTCCGTGGGCACGCCCCATACCACGGGCACAGACCCCCCCATGGGCACGCCCCATACCACGGGCACAGACCCCCCCATGGGCACGCCCCATGCCACGGGCACAGACCCCCCGTGGGCACGCCCCATACCACGGGCACAGACCCCCCCATGGGCACGCCCCATACCATGGGCACAGACCCCCCCGTGGGCACGCCCCATACCACGGGCATAGACCCTTCCCCCCCGTGGGCACACCCCATACCACGGGCACAGACCCCCCGTGGGCACACCCCATACCACGGGCACAGACCCCCCCATGGGCACGCCCCATACCACGGGCACAGACCCCCCCATGGGCACGCCCCATACCACGGGCACAGACCCCCCGTGGGCACGCCCCATACCACGGGCATAGACCCCCCCTATGGGCACGCCCCATACCACGGGCACAGACCCCCCGTGGGCACGCCCCATACCATGGGCACAGACCCTCCCGTGGGCACGCCCCATACCATGGGCACAGACCCCCCGTGGGCACGCCCCATACCATGGGCACAGACCCCCCCGTGGGCACGCCCCATACCATGGGCACAGACCCCCCGTGGGCATGCCCCATACCATGGGCACAGACCTCCCCATGGGCACGCCCCATACCACAGGCACAGACCCCCCCATGGGCACGCCCCATGCTGCGAGACAACGTATGGCACGCCCCTGCCAGGCTGCGCCGCTCCCCACGGGCCGGAAGCCGCTGGGGCAGGGCTTGCCTGGGTGGCTCATCTGCTGACCACGGGGCCGTTGCTGTTCCAGGCAGATCCCCCAAGCAGCCGCCTCGATGAAGGACGGGAAGTGGGCGCGCAAGCAGGTAAGAGGCGGGGCTTGCTGCCCGGCGGCGCTGGGGGTGCCTGGCCGCCGGCGTCACAGCCCGCCTGCTCTCTGCCTAGTTCATGGGCACGGAGCTGCACGGGAAAAGCCTGGGCATCTTGGGCCTGGGCCGCATCGGGAGAGAGGTGGCCACCAGGATGCAGGCCTTCGGGATGAAGGTAAGGGCGGGCGCAGGGGAGGGAAAGGGTTAAACTGCCCAGGGAAGGGGAGGGGTTAATCCAGGGGCCCCGGGAAGGCTGCCCTCTTGCCCTCGCCTGAAGCCGCCCTGGTGACATGGCTGTCTCGGGCAGGTTCCCCTTAACTCTGCCCCTCCCTCCTATGCCCCAGCAGGCCGGGCCGTGGGCCGAGAGTCCCCTGGTGGGTGCTGCCGGGGCTGGGCGCCCTGGCGGGGCAAAGGGCGTTAGTTACCACGCAGCCCACGCAGGGGCAGAGCCCAGCCAGCCGGGTCGGGGCCGTTCCCGGCTGCCCCGGGCAGGGGGGCCCGGCCGGTGCGGGTGAGTGGCCGTGGCTCTGCTTAGACCATAGGCTACGACCCCGTCATCACGCCCGAGGACTCGGCGGCCTTCGGCGTGCAGCAGCTGCCCTTGGAGCGGATCTGGCCCCTGTGCGACTTCATCACGGTGCACACGCCGCTGCTGCCCTCCACCACAGGTAGGGCCCTGCCCCTCCCCGGCGGCCCCGGGACTGTCCTGGCTGGGGCCAACCAGGCCTGGAGGGAGAGTCCGATCCGGGTGAGACCAGCTGGGGCCGGAGCAGGCAGGAGTGCTGCGCTGGCAGAGCCGTAGGGAGAGCGGTGGCAGAGCCGTGCCGGGGGGGCAGTGGGCAGAGCCATGTGGGGGGGGGGGGGGGCAGTGGGCAGAGCCATGTGGGGGGGGGGCAGTGGGCAGAGCCATGCTGGGGGGGAGGGCTGTGGGCAGAGCCGTGCTGGGGGAGCAGTGGGCAGAGCCATGTGGGGGGGAGGGCTGTGGGCAGAGCCATGTGCGGGGGAGGGCTGTGGGCAGAGCCATGTGGGGGGGAGGGCTGTGGGCAGAGCCATGTGCGGGGGAGGGCTGTGGGCAGAGCCGTGCTGGGGGGGCAGTGGGCAGAGCCATGTGGGGGGGAGGGCAGTGGGCAGAGCCATGTGGGAGGGAGGGCTGTGGGCAGAGCCGTGCCGGGAGGGCAGTGGGCAGAGCCGTGCTGGGGGGGCAGTGGGCAGAGCCATGTGGGGGGGAGGGCTGTGGGCAGAGCTGTGCTGGGGGGGCAGTGGGCAGAGCCATGTGGGGGGGAGGGCTGTGGGCAGAGCCATGCTGGGGGAGCAGTGGGCAGAGCCATGTGGGGGGGAGGGCTGTGGGCAGAGCCGTGCCGGGAGGGCAGTGGGCAGAGCCGTGCTGGGGGGGCAGTGGGCAGAGCCATGTGGGGGGGAGGGCTGTGGGCAGAGCCGTGCTGGGGGGGCAGTGGGCAGAGCCATGTGGGGGGGAGGGCTGTGGGCAGAGCCATGCTGGGGGAGCAGTGGGCAGAGCCATGTGGGGGGGAGGGCTGTGGGCAGAGCCGTGCTGGGGGGGCAGTGGGCAGAGCCATGTGGGGGGGAGGGCTGTGGGCAGAGCCGTGCCGGGGGGGCAGTGGGCAGAGCCATGGTGGGGGGGAGGGCTGTGGGCAGAGCCGTGCTGGGGGGGCAGTGGGCAGAGCCATGTGGGGGGGAGGGCTGTGTGCAGAGCCGTGCTGGGGGGGCAGTGGGGGGGCAGTGGGCAGAGCCATGTGGGGGGGGCAGTGCCGGGGGGGCCTCTCTGGCTCATTTGCAGACACCCCTGCCCCTCCCCCAGGGCTGCTGAACGACAGCACCTTTGCCAAGTGCCGGCGGGGGGTGCAGGTGGTGAACTGCGCCCGGGGGGGCATCGTGGACGAGGGGGCCCTGCTCCGGGCACTGCAGTCGGGCCAGTGTGGGGGGGCTGCCCTGGACGTCTTCACTGAGGTGAGTGAAGGGGGCCCGGGCGGGGAGGGACCCCCAGTTCCTGCCCCTTGAGCAGCTGCTCTGTTAGAGGGGCCCAGAGCCCGGCCAGCTGCAGGACGTGGGGCTGGGCCTGGGGGTGCAGAGGAGCCCTGCCTAGGCCCCGCCCAGAGAGACCAGCTGGCCCCTTGGCTGCACCCTGGGCTGACGGCTGCCCCCCCCCGCTGGGAGACTCACGTCCCTGCCCCCCAGCCGCCGCGCCCCCCGCCCATCTACTGGGCTCTGGGAGGCCTCGGAAATGGCACCGTCAGAAAGTCCTGAACGTTCCCAGCGCAGCCTTAACTCTGCCCCGCGCCCGGGTGGGGGATTCCCCCGCCCCCGCCAGCGGGGGGGCAGCGTGGGCCTGGCCGGGGCAGCAGGGGGCGCTGCTGGTGCCTGCCAGGTGAGACCGGCCCCCTGGAGGGCGGCGCGGGCTGACGGGCCAGGCTGTGTCTGCAGGAGCCGCCCCGGGACCGCGCCCTGGTGAACCATCCCAACGTGATCTGCTGCCCCCACCTGGGCGCCAGCACGCGGGAAGCGCAGCGCCGCTGCGGCAAAGAGATCGCCCAGCAGTTCGTGGGCCTGGCCCTGGGGACGGCGCTGGCCGGCGCGGTGAGTGGGGGGGCAGGGCGGGGGCTGCCCCCACCCCGTCTGCCTGCTGTGCCTCTAGCCCCCGGCCTCTCCCTCCCTCCCCCAGGTGAACGGGCAGGCGCTCGGCTGCGCCTTGGACCCGCAGACCAGACCCTGGATCGCCCTGGGGAGAGCCCTGGGGCTGCTGCTGCAGACACTGGCCGGCCCGGTGCAGGGAGCCCTGCAGGTCTGCACGCTGGGTGAGTGCGCGGAGCCGGGCGGCGCAGGGCCGGGGCGGGCTCAGCCGGTGCCCTCCAGGTGAACCATCTGCCCCCGCACCGGAGCTGGGGTCTGGGCCATGCCAGGGCCGGCCTGTTCTCTGCCCCACGGCGCAGAGGGGGCTGGGCCGTGCCAGGGCCGGCCTGTTCTCTGCCCCACGGCGCAGAGGGGGCTGGGCCGTGCCAGGGCCGGCCTGTTCTCTGCCCCACGGCGCAGAGGGGGCTGGGCCGTGCCAGGGCCGGCCTGTTCTCTGCCCCACGGCGCAGAGGGGGCTGGGCCGTGCCAGGGCCGGCCTGTTCTCTGCCCCACGGCGCAGAGGGGGCTGGGCCGTGCCAGGGCCGGCCTGTTCTCTGCCCCACGGCGCAGAGGGGGCTGGGCCGTGCCAGGGCCGGCCTGTGTCTCTGTCCCATGGTGCAGAGGGGGCTGGAGATGGGGGGGCATTGGGGAGATGGTGTGAGGCAGGGGTGAGTGCATTGGGATGGGGGATGCTGCGGGAGGCCTGGCTCAGGGGGAGGGGTGGGTGCATTGGGATGGGGGCACTAGGGGGGACTGGGTGTGAGGCGGGGGAGTGCATTGGGATGGGGGGACTGGGGGGACTGGCTCGGGGGAGGGGTGGGTGCATTGTGGGTCAGGGTGTGGTCCCAAAGTGGAGGGCGCGGTGCATCTTTTGCTTAACAACTTTGGTCTTCCCCTTTTTTTTTCCTCAACAGAATTTTTCCCCGGTGTTTTTTTTTGAGGTGGGGGGGGTGGGGGGGTCAGTATTTTTGGTTAAACCCTCTGGCAGCCCCGTGTGTGCGTCCCATGCATGGCTCAAGCCCCGTCGCACGGCCCAGCACCGAGTGCCGCGGGAGATGCAGCCGGGCTGGACCGCGGGTGGGGGGCGGAGTCCGTGACCTCTGGCCTGCGGGGGGGGGGGGGCGGAGTCCGTGACCTCTGGCCTGGGGGGTGGGGGGCCGAGTCCGTGACCTCTGGCCTGCGGGGGGGGCTGTGCGCTGCTGGATCGGTATAACCCCGGCTCCCTGCCCCAGGCGCGCCCCTGCAGAAGGCTGGGACCTACCTGAGCCCAGCCGTGGCCACCGGCCTGCTTGAGGGAGCTGGGCACAAGCATGTGAACCTGGTGAACGCGCTGCTGCTGGCCCAGGAGGCTGGAGTGAAGGTAGACGGCTGGCCAGGGACCCAGTCACGCACCCCGAGGCGCCTCCCTGCCCGCCTGGCCAGGGGCACGCTGCCCTGGGCCTCTCCAGCCCTGACCCCACCCAGCAGGGCCCCCGCCCCGCACACGTAGGTGGGGCAGCCGGCATCTGCTGGATGGCCTCGCCCTAGGGGAGCCCTAGCCACTGGCTAGCACTAGCCAGAGGGGGAGGATGGCCCAGTGCTTGGGGCTGCCACAGACTCCCTGGGAGACCTTGGGCATGTCCCTTTGCTTCCCTGCGTGTGGGTCCCAGCTGGACGTGGGGGGGGCACTGCCGTAGCCAGCACCTGGGGCTGCTGAGCCGTGGTATCCCCGCAGGTCACGGCCACGGAGGGCGAGGCGGTGCCGGAGCCGGGCGGCGGTGACAGCGCCCTGCAGCTGGCCCTGCCAGGGACCCCCTTCAAGCTGGTGGGCTCGCTCCAGGGCAGCACCCCCGTCCTGCAGGAGCTCAACGGAGCCGCCTTCCCACAGCCGGTCCCTCTCGCCGGCCACCTGCTGCTCTACAGAGCCCCCGCCGGTGCCAGCCCCCTGCCCGCGGTGCTCGGTGAGGAGGAAGCCCGGCCGCTGTGGCTGCTGCTCGGAGGGGCTGGGGGCCCAGGTGGCAGGTCCTGGGGGGCGGCCCAGCGGGAGTCTGAGAAGGGGGGCCCGGGTCGGGTGGGTGCTCGGCAGGTGCCCCGGCAGGCGAGGGAAGGCCCGCGGGCGGGCGCTCGGCGGGTGTCCCGGCAGGCGAGGGAAGGCCCGCGGGCGGGCGCTCGGCGGGTGCCCCGGCAGGCGAGGGAAGGCCCGCGGGCGGGCGCTGGGCGGGTGTCCCGGCAGGCGAGGGAAGGCCCGCGGGCGGTGCGCTCGGCGGGTGCCCCGGCAGGCGAGGGAAGGCCCGCGGGCGGGCGCTGGGCGGGTGCCCCGGCAGGCGAGGGAAGGCCCGCGGGCGGGCGCTCGGCGGGTGCCCCGGCAGGCGAGGGAAGGCCCGCGGGCGGGCGCTCGGCGGGTGCCCCGGCAGGCGAGGGAAGGCCCGCGGGCGGGCGCTGGGCGGGTGCCCCGGCAGGCGAGGGAAGGCTCGGCGGGTGCCCCGGCAGGCGAGGGAAGGCCCGCGGGCGGGCGCTCGGCGGGTGCCCCGGCAGGCGAGGGAAGGCCCGCGGGCGGGCGCTCGGCGGGTGCCCTGGCAGGCGAGGGAAGGCCCGCGGGCGGGCGCTCGGCGGGTGCCCCGGCAGGCGAGGGAAGGCCCGCGGGCGGGCGCTCGGCGGGTGCCCTGGCAGGCGAGGGAAGGCCCGCGGGCGGGCGCTCGGCGGGTGCCCCGGCAGGCGAGGGAAGGCCCGCGGGCGGGCGCTGGGCGGGTGCCCCGGCAGGCGAGGGAAGGCCCGCGGGCGGGCGCTGGGCGGGTGCCCCGGCAGGCGAGGGAAGGCCCGCGGGCGGGCGCTCGGCGGGTGCCCCGGCAGGCGAGGGAAGGCCCGCGGGCGGGCGCTCGGCGGGTGCCCCGGCAGGCGAGGGAAGGCCCGCGGGCGGACGCTGGGCGGGTGCCCCGGCAGGCGAGGGAAGGCCCGCGGGCGGGCGCTCGGCGGGTGCCCCGGCAGGCGAGGGAAGGCCCGCGGGCGGGCGCTCGGCGGGTGCCCTGGCAGGCGAGGGAAGGCCCGCGGGCGGGCGCTCGGCGGGTGCCCCGGCAGGCGAGGGAAGGCCCGCGGGCGGGCGCTCGGCGGGTGCCCTGGCAGGCGAGGGAAGGCCCGCGGGCGGGCGCTCGGCGGGTGCCCCGGCAGGCGAGGGAAGGCCCGCGGGCGGACGCTGGGCGGGTGCCCCGGCAGGCGAGGGAAGGCCCGCGGGCGGGCGCTCGGCGGGTGCCCCGGCAGGCGAGGGAAGGCCCGCGGGCGGGCGCTCGGCGGGTGCCCCGGCAGGCGAGGGAAGGCCCGCGGGCGGACGCTGGGCGGGTGCCCCGGCAGGCGAGGGAAGGCCCGCGGGCGGGCGCTCGGCGGGTGCCCCGGCAGGCGAGGGAAGGCCCGCGGGCGGGCGCTCGGCGGGTGCCCCGGCAGGCGAGGGAAGGCCCGCGGGCGGGCGCTCGGCGGGTGCCCCGGCAGGCGAGGGAAGGCCCGCGGGCGGACGCTGGGCGGGTGCCCCGGCAGGCGAGGGAAGGCCCGCGGGCGGGCGCTCGGCGGGTGCCCCGGCAGGCGAGGGAAGGCCCGCGGGCGGGCGCTCGGCGGGTGCCCCGGCAGGCGAGGGAAGGCCCGCGGGCGGACGCTGGGCGGGTGCCCCGGCAGGCGAGGGAAGGCCCGCGGGCGGGCGCTCGGCGGGTGCCCCGGCAGGCGAGGGAAGGCCCGCGGGCGGGCGCTCGGCGGGTGCCCCGGCAGGCGAGGGAAGGCCCGCGGGCGGACGCTGGGCGGGTGCCCCGGCAGGCGAGGGAAGGCCCGCGGGCGGGCGCTCGGCGGGTGCCCCGGCAGGCGAGGGAAGGCCCGCGGGCGGGCGCTCGGCGGGTGCCCCGGCAGGCGAGGGAAGGCCCGCGGGCGGACGCTGGGCGGGTGCCCCGGCAGGCGAGGGAAGGCCCGCGGGCGGGCGCTCGGCGGGTGCCCCGGCAGGCGAGGGAAGGCCCGCGGGCGGGCGCTGGGCGGGTGCCCCGGCAGGCGAGGGAAGGCCCGCGGGCGGGCGCTCGGCGGGTGCCCCGGCAGGCGAGGGAAGGCCCGCGGGCGGGCGCTCGGCGGGTGCTCCGGCGCAGGGCAGGGCCTCACCGCGCTCTCTTGCCTCCGCAGGGCTGCTGGGCGCGGCGCAGGTCCGGCTCCAGTCCTACCACGGCTCCCGGGCGGTGCGGGGAGAGGAGTGGAGCTGCCTGGGGCTCTCGGAGCCGGCCGGGGCCCTGGCGGGAGCGGCGCACCATGTGACCGAGGCCTTCGCGCTCTCGCTGGAGCCCTGCGCCGCCGCTTCCCGGGGGGCTGCTCTCCCGCGCTGAGCCCGGCAGGTCAATACACTGTGTGCAGAGCGGGAGCCTGGCCTGTGTTGTGTCCCGCCGCGGCGCGGGGGGCTGGCGGGGCAGAAGGTGGGCGCAGTGGCCCAGGGCGGGGGGAGGGTGACGGCGCGTCGGGGACCCCGACCCTGCAAGATGAGGCTCCACCAGCCAGTGGAGGAAACGGGTCACTGCTGCTCCGCGGTGCAGGCGCCATGCAGGCGTAGGCCAGGCCGGCAGCCCTAGTTCCCTGGCGGGAGGGGTTCCAGGCCCCTGAACCCCCTACACTGGTTTTACTCTACTTCCTCCGTGCTCCCCCCCCGACTGCCCAGCTCCCAGCCCTGCCCCCAGCCAGGGGCCGTCTCCCCCTCCCTCCCTTTGTCTCCCCCCGGGAAGAGCCTTGTTCCCTGCACAGGCTGGGCCTGGGGGACTGGGCCAATGCACGTGGGGGGTCAGTGGAGATCTCACAGCGCAGCCAGGTGGGACACCAGGTCACAGAGCAGACCCCCCCCCCCCACTACGCCACAGGGGGGCTGGGATGGAGCAGGAGTCAGACACAGTCGCCTGGGGGGGGGGGAGACATGGGGGCTGGGACCGAGCAGGAGTCAGACGCAGTCGCCCGGGGGGGGGGAGACATGGGGGCTGGGAGGGAGCAGGGGTCAGATGCAGTCGCCCGGGGGGGGGGGAGACATGGGGGCTGGGAGGGAGCAGGGGTCAGACGCAGTCGCCCGGGGGGGGG
Source organism: Pelodiscus sinensis (assembly GCF_049634645.1). Classification (NCBI taxonomy): domain Eukaryota; kingdom Metazoa; phylum Chordata; order Testudines; family Trionychidae; genus Pelodiscus; species Pelodiscus sinensis. Next base: position 161,737 of record NW_027465903.1, read on the forward strand.
GGGGGGAGACATGGGGGCTGGGACCGAGCAGGAGTCAGACGCAGTCGCCCGGGGGGGGGGGGGGGAGACATGGGGGCTGGGACCGAGCAGGAGTCAGACGCAGTCGCCCGGGGGGGGGGAGACATGGGGGCTGGGAGGGAGCAGGGGTCAGATGCAGTCGCCCGGGGGGGGGGGAGACATGGGGGCTGGGAGGGAGCAGGGGTCAGACGCAGTCGCCCGGGGGGGGGGGGGGAGACATGGGGGCTGGGACCGAGCAGGAGTCAGACGCAGTCGCCGGGGGGGGGAGACATGGGGGCTGGGAGGGAGCAGGGGTTGGCCGCAGTGGCCGGGGGCGGGTGTGGGGGACCCAGGGGAGCTGGGACAGCAGGAGGTGGCCGCATGAGGGGTCTTTGCTCGCTCCTGCTCCCCTGGCAGGGTCCCGGGCACCCCCACAGCCCTGCCCTGGCCCCACAGCCACCGGAGAGGTACCAGGGACCCTCCAGCCCCAGGCAGCAGCCGCCCAAGCGACCCCTCCTGGTCTGGGGTTCCCTAGAGCAGCCCTGCCTGACTTTACCCTCGGCAAGGCACCCCCGGGAGCCCTGAGCACCTCCCCCGTCCATCGACTCCCCCTCGCCCCTCAGCGAGCGGCTCCCGCTTCCCCCTCCTCACCCTCCTGCGGCAGCCCCTCCCCGGCGTCCCTCGCCTGCCTCCTGCTGTGCCGCTTCCTCTGCGGCTGGCTCCGGCAGGTCCTCAGGCCCTGGCCCCCGGGAGGCGACCCCTCGGCCTCTGCCAAGGCCTCGCTCCCGCCGGTCCACACCTGGCCCCTGTGGTTACCGCGCTCTGGCTTGTCGGGCGCCTCCAGGCCGAGCGCGGCGCCAGCTCTGCCGCGGGGGCTGGAGCCTGAGGAAACAGGCCCACGGTGCCGCCTGGCGAGCTGGGCTGGGTCGGAGCACGTGCCTGGCAGCGCTGGCCCCGGGGGGACCCCATTTGCACAGGGCGCTGTGGGCCGAGCGCGTGGCTGGGGGCCGCCACAGGCTGGACTCGCGCTCGGGGCAGATGCGCGGGAGGAGACGGGGCCAGGCGCGCGGGAGGAGACGTACCCACAGCGCCCGTCAGCTTCAAGGCGGTGGGACTGGAAAAAAGTCTCGCCCATGGCTAAGCTGGTGACAGGGCCTTGCACCCCCTCTCTGCCCGCAGGGAGCCCACCAACCCAGCCCGCACAGCTGGGCACAGCCCCCACGGCCACACCGTGCTCAGTGCCAGCCCGCCACATGGCAGAGCACACGCAGAGGCGGCCTGCCCGGACCCCCGCCCCGCAGAGAGCGCTGCAGCAGGGGGAGCCAGCCCTGGCATGTGCCCTGCATCCCCCCTTGGCCGCCTCGGGAACGGCATCGAAGTGCCCCCCGAGATCCCTCCCCCGGCATGGCCGCATGTGGGCTGGAGCAGGAGCGGGGCGGCCCCTTGAGCACCGGGTTACGGTGCCCCCGCTCCTGTGGGGCCTAGGGTCCAGCGTGCCCGGGCATCGCCAGCCCTGGGGCGGGGGGCAGGGGCCGGGCTAGCCCCGTGCGCAGAGGGGCTGCGCTTGCACGTGCTCAGTCCCGCTTGCCCCACACTGGCGCTTCGTTTTCCTGGGCCCCCGGCCTGGCGAGCCGCCCGCCTCGGACCCAGCCAGCGGCACAGGCCCCAGTGCCGGCCCCAAAGCCTTTGGCGGGGGAAGGGGCTGGGCAGGCCCGGCAAGGCCGCGGTGAAACCCCAGCGGTGCCAGTGGGGGGCTGAGGTGTGTGCCCGGCCCAGCCCCTTGCACCGGGTGGAGCTGAGTGGGCGTGAGCCAGGAGGGGCAGGGAGCCGCCTCCTCCCCCTTCTGCCAGCCGGGCAAAGCCAGCTCCCATGCATGGCAGCCCCCAGAAGCCTTCACTCCGCCCTGTTGCCTCTGCATGCGCCACGGCCCGAGCCAGCAGCGCCCCTACGGATGGGTGCCCACTAACAGCCCTCAGAGGCTGCCTCTAACCACTAGCCCACGCTGCCGCCCTGCCCCAAGCCAGGCAGCAAACAGAGCTGTGAACCAGCGCCCCCGGGTTCCCCTTCGCAGGGGGCCAGGGGCTGTGCACTGGCTTTATTTGTGGGTACCAGCCAGGAGAGAGGGATACAACGTCCAGCAATGGGCACGGGGCCGCGTCGCCAGAGGCCAGGTTGGGCCGGGCAGCTAGCCCTGCCGTGGAGCGGGGCCCGAGGGGCCGTGGGGGGAAGCCCCGAAGGCAGGAAGAGGACAACGGAGCCAGTGAATTTCACACCCCCTGGCGGAGGATTTCACACCCCTACCGCCAGGCTCTCAGTTCAGCCGCCTGGTGCCCGCTGGCATGTCTCTTCTGCCGCCCCCAGGTGGGCTGACCCCCAGCGAGCCCCTCGGGCCGGCCATGCACGGCCCCTTCTCACCCGCCTGGGGATGGCTGCCCCAAGGGGCGCCGAGGGGGAAGGAGCCTGGCAGCGCCCCGGCCGGTGGGGGCGGCTCAGCGTTGTCCCCATGGGTCCGTCAGGCTGCGCGGGCGCTAGCGGGCCCAGGCCGTTCGCAGCTGGCGCGGCGGGAGCATCGTCTGCGTTGGCGGGTGCCACGGGATGGGCCCGGACAGGCTGGGCAGGGCTGCAGGGACACAGCAATGGGAGGGGTCAAGACTCCAGCCTGGGGGTAGCCCCCTCCACAGGGCCTGTCTGGACACTTGCCAGGATGCCCCCCACTGCCCCTCCCGCTACGGCCCCACCAGGAACGGCTCCAGCGACCTCTGCAGCTGGGATCCCCCACCCCCGCTCCCAGGCACCATGGGGGAGGGGGAGATCCCAGAGAACTGGAGTCTTGCTGCTCCCAAGTACCAACTAAGCCCCTCCCCCTGGGGCCGCCAACCCCACCCATCTGCTAAGCCCCTCCCCCTGGGGCCATCAACCCCACCCATCTGCTAAGCCCCTCCCCCTGGGGCCATCAACCCCACCCATCTGCTAAGCCCCTCCCTCTGGGGCCATCAACCCCACCCATCTGCTAAGCCCCTCCCTCTGGGGCCACCAACCCCACCCATCTGCTAAGCCCCTCCCTCTGGGGCCATTAACCCCACCCATCTGCTAAGCCCCTCCCTCTGGGGCCACCAACCCCGCCCATCTGCTAAGTCCCTCCCCCTGGGGCCATCAACTCCACCCATCTGCTAAGCCCCTCCCTCTGGGGCTGCCAACCCCACCCATCTGCTAAGCCCCTCCCCCTGAAGCCGCCAACCCCACCCATCTGCTAAGCCCCTCCCCCTGGGGCTGCCAACCCCACCCATCTGCCCCCCTCCTCTCTGAGCGCCCTGGCTGGGGCCTTGCCGGCAGCGCACTCCGCCTGAAGGTGCAGATCAGGGACGTGGCCTTACGGGAGCCGGGCCGGGCCGGCGTCCCTGCGTCGCACGAGGCGGCCGAGGAGTGGGGAACTGGGCTCTAGGCCAGCAGCGCTGCAGGCCCCGAGCAGCGAGTCGGGCGCACGGTGGAGCTGCCCTGGCAGCACAGGTGCAGGTGAACGCACGGACGTGTCCACACGCACACGTGCGACGCACAAGAACCGCCAGCAGGGCCCATCCCTTCGTGCGTCTCGCCAAGTGTCCACAGGGCTCCGAGAGGGCCTGGACCTCGCCCCACCCTGGGGTGCCCAGACAGCAGCAGCAACGACCCAATTGCTGCCCTGGGGCGGAGGCCAGTCTCCAGCTGCTGGAGGCCCAGTGAGGCCGGGACACCCCGCGCCTGTGACTGTGCGGTTCGTACCCCGGCCCCCCAAGCCACCGAGGCAGGCGTTGGGCTGCACCGGGCTCTGGCGTCCCCGTGAGCGCCCAGCTGCCGGGTGGCTCCAGCCCTCCCTCGTGGAAGGGCCCCGGGGTCCCGTCCTTCCCGTGTCAGAGTCCTGCCCGTCCCGCCTGCCTCCGCCCCACCTGCCTTTGCTGGCCGGCCCTAGAGCGGCCTGCGGGCGTACTGCCGCCGGTGTTTGTCGTCCACCTGCTCCAGGTACCAGGTGCCGGGGAACAGGTCCTCCCGGGAGCCCGCGGGCGTGTGGTTCACTGCGGAGAGAGGAGCAGGGGGGCTGCAGGAGGGGCCGCAGGGCCGGAGGGGACCGGGGCAGACGGGAGCGGATTGGCGCAGAAGGGAGGGCGGGCCCGGGAGGGGGCAGTGAGCGAGGGGATCAGGTCCAGCTGGTACCAGCCGTTGGGGGGCCAGTGTCTCCTTCAGCGTTAGGGCATCGGGGGAGGGTTCTTCGGGGTGCCAGGGACACGGACCCGCCCGACTGGCCAGGCATGCAGGGGGCCACGCGTGGCTGTCTGCCAGGGACGCCCGGCTCGCTGACCGGCAGGGACAGTTCCACGCAGACGCCATTCGGTCACCCCCCTCGCGCCTTCCCAGCCACCGTGGCCACGGGCAGCGCCCTGGGCCCGATCCTGCACCCCTGCCTCCCCCACCTCTGAGAGGAGCCGGGGCGCTCAGGGCGCCGGAGCAATCGGGCCAGGCCAGAGGGGCCCACACGTGGAGGGGACCCGGAGCGCTGGCCACTGCCGCCTCACCCAGGTGGTGACTTTCTTCTCTCTGCTTCATGATCCCGGCAAACTCCTCCGGGGGGACCCGCTTCCGGGCGTCCAGGCGCGTCTGCAGGTCGGAGAGGCTGGAGACCAGTGTGTCCAGGGGGGAGCCTGGCAGAGAGCGCCGGTGAACGGGGGCCGGGGGACGCTGCCCCAGCAGTGCGCCGGGCGAGGGCCAGGGGCCAAGCGCAGCCCAGAGCCAGCCCGGCAAGCAGCAGGCAACTCACCGGGGGCGGCGTCCTGGGAGACACGCAGGGAGAACAGGCTGGCAGCCAATCCCGAGCCGTAGGAGAAGGCCCCGATCCTGGAGCCGGCCAGCTGCTGGGCAGAATGCCTGTGGCAAGACAAGCCGAGCTGTCGGCGGCCCGTGGGCGCGCTCAGGGCCAGGTGCCCCGAGTCCTGGGAGCTGCCCCCGCGCCCGCTGGGCAAGGCGTGGGCTGGGGGCGGGCTGCTCTGAACCGGGGCCAGCGGGGAAGCAGAGACATGGCCCAGGGGCGGCCGGCGGGTAGACGGGCAGCGGCTGCGGGAGCTCGTGTGCCCAGCACCAGGGCAAAGCACTTCGCCCCGCAGAGAGCCCCCGGGCTCTTTCGCTGCTGGGGAGGCTGAGGCCTGGGCCATGGGGGCAGAAAGGGGCGCTGGAGCCCACTCACTGTGCCAGGAGGGAGGCGAGGCAGCCGTACACGGGGGGGGGGGGCGCTGGAGCCCACTCACTGTGCCAGGAGGGAGGCGAGGCAGCCGTACACGGGGGGGGGGTGCTGGAGCCCACTCACTGTGCCAGGAGGGAGGCGAGGCAGCCGTACACGGAGGGGGGGGGCGCTGGAGCCCACTCACTGTGCCAGGAGGGAGGCGAGGCAGCCATACACGGGGGGGGGGGCGCTGGAGCCCACTCACTGTGCCAGGAGGGAGGCGAGGCAGCCGTACACGGGGGGGGGGGCGCTGGAGCCCACTCACTGTGCCAGGAGGGAGGCGAGGCAGCCGTACACGGGGGGGGGGGCGCTGGAGCCCACTCACTGTGCCAGGAGGGAGGTGAGGCAGCCGTACACGGGGGGGGGGGGGCGCGCTGGAGCCCACTCACTGTGCCAGGAGGGAGGCGAGGCAGCCGTACACGGGGGGGGGGGCGCTGGAGCCCACTCACTGTGCCAGGAGGGAGGCGAGGCAGCCGTACACGGGGGGGGGGGGCGCTGGAGCCGCACTCACTGTGCCAGGAGGGGGGGGCGCTGGAGCTGCACTCACTGTGCCCAGGAGGGAGGCGAGGCAGCCGTACACGGGGGGGGGGGCGCTGGAGCCGCACTCACTGTGCCAGGAGGGAGGTGAGGCAGCCGTACACAGGGGGGGGGGGCGCTGGAGCCCACTCACTGTGCCAGGAGGGAGGCGAGGCAGCCGTACACAGGGGGGGGGGTGCTGGAGCCCACTCACTGTGCCAGGAGGGAGGCGAGGCAGCCATACACGGAGGGGGTGTACATGTTGCCGTTGCGAGCGGCGAGGAGGAGCGAGGGCTTGGTTTTCTGGTTGAACATTTCCAGGCTGGCTTTCTGGAAGGCCTTCTCCACCTCCTTGTCCGAGTAGGTGTCTTCCAGCTTCAGCCCCCTGGTAGGAGGGAGGGGGGTCAGGGGGCTGAAGCGCCCTCCCAGCCAGCCCCGGCACCAGCCGCCCTGCGCTCTCCTAGAGCAGCCCGGCCAATGGAAAAGCCCTTCCCACGGCTCTCGCCTGCTCACGGCCCAGCCGGGAAGCCAAGGAGCCAGGCCGCCACTGGGGAGCGAGCCCCCTGCCCACCGCGCTGCCCGGCTGCTCTTTGGGGCAGCACCGTGCCCGGCCCGCTGGGCTCCCGCTCTGTCCCCGGGGCTCTCTCGGTGCCGCTGCCTGTACCCCGACGCCCAGGATCCTCTGCCTCCCCCACTCTCCCGCAGCCCCCAGGGGAAAACAGCCCCTGCTCGGACGCTCCTAAGTCACCTGGGGGTGGGAGCCCAGTCCTGGAACCAGGGGCCCAGGTTCTATTCCTGGCCCTGCCCCTGGCCTGCGCGTCCCCATGCTGCACATCAGTTTCCCCACCTGTGAAATGGGCACAGTGCTGCTGCCGCCGATGAAGAGCTGGGCACGGCTGTCGGCAGGCACTGAGCCAGCCTGTGCAATCCCGGGGACGCGTGGGCAGGCGGGACAGCAGCCCAGCCCCTCGGGGCGCACCCACCTGAAGGCCTGTAGCCCCTGGTAGAGGCCGTGCTGCGTGTCGGGGCTGGGCGCCGCCAGGAAGTCGTTCAGCAGGACGCGCCCCACGGATTTCTGCACCAGTTTGCAGAAGGGCGTGTGGAAGACCAGGAACTGGAAGTCGTCCAGCGTGAAAGGCTTGTCCACCCCCACTGCGGCGAGCCGGAGACAGGAGCCCCCGTCAGCCTGGCCATGGGCACAGCCCCACACGCCTGCCCCGCACCGGGGGGCAGCAGGGCAGGGAGCTGGGGAAGAGCCCGCGGCTTCCCACACTGCAGCAGGAGGCACAGCAGCCCCCGGCCGCCCTCGTCACCCGCAAGGGCCCGGGGCAGGAGAGACCCTCGTGCTCTGGCACCCCCCCCGCCGGGGGGCAGGCACCGGGAGGGCTCCCCCCAGCCTGCAAGCCCTGCTGCAGAGAGAGGGGCTCAGCCTGGGGCAGGGCCGGGCACCGTGGCCACTGGGCACAGGCCCGCACAGCCACCAGCCAGCCCCCCGGGCACAGGAGGGTCCCGCTGGAGGGCCCCCGGAGAGCGCGGCTCGGCCAGCCCCTGCCTGCGGGTTGGCCCAGGCCTGGCACGCGCCGATCCCCGGCTCCGCACCGTTCTGCCACTGGCGCTGGATCTTCCGGCGGTAGACGGCGTAGCACTGGTCCAGGGCGCGGAGGTAGCACTGGATGGAGAGCTTCCCGTCCACCACGGGGTACTCCGAGGCCAGGTCCGGCTTGTAGAAGTCGTAGGCGTGCTCCATGTGGGTTCCCCGAACACCTCGGGGAGAAAGCAGAGTGTCCAGGGCGGGAACCTCAGCCCCTCCCAAGCCCCGCAAGCCCCTGGCAAGGAAACGTCCCCCGGGAAAAAGCCCAAAATTACAGATCACGAGCCACTTTTCCGCTTCCCCTTGTCCCGCGTGGCCGGGCCTGGTGCTAGAGCCAGGCCAGCCCCGCCCCGCCCCAGGCAGGGTCCGTCTCCGTGGTACCAACCTCTCTCTAGTGCCAGGGGGGCGTTGGGTCCAACCAGCATGGCGACCGCGCCTGCCCCTCCCGTGGGCCGGGCGTTGCCGGTGGCATAGACTGCTATGTCGCCACAGACCACCATGGCGTAGCGCCCTGCGCGGGACGAGAGCACGGACCCTGTGAGGCGCCCGCCGGCGGGCGGGAAAGGCCCCGCTCACCCCCGCGCTGCCGGGCGGGAAAGGCCCCGCTCACCCCTGCGCTGCCGGGCGGGAAAGGCCCCGTTCACCCCCCGCGCTGCCGGGCAGGAAAGGCCCCGTTCACCCCCCGCGCTGCCGGGCGGGAAAGGCCCCGTTCACCCCCCGCGCTGCCGGGCGGGAAAGGCCCCGTTCACCCCCCGCGCTGCCGGGCGGGAAAGGCCCCGTTCACCCCCCGCGCTGCCGGGCGGGAAAGGCCCCGTTCACTCCCCGCGCTGCCGGGCGGGAAAGGCCCCACTCACCCCCGCGCTGCCGGGCGGGCACGCCGAGGGCCGGAGCCAGCGGCTGCTATTCTCACAGGCCTGTCTCCTCCTCGGGACCCGGGTGCCAGGGCGCTTGTGCGGCTAGAACCCCGGGAGCCACGCCTGGGCCCCGAGGCTAAAACCCGCCGGCTGTGAGCGTCTGCTGCCCCAGCCAGCCCCGCTGCGGGGGGAAGCCTTTGCTGAGAGGGCCAGCGTTCCCGTGCGACGGCACCAGGACTCCAGCCCTCGCACGGACCCTGGGACCCACCAGACCAAGGGCAGGGCCCGCGGGCAGTCGGGGGGTTGGACGTCACCTCTAGCATCTCAATCCGCCACGCGGGCACCCACGGTGGTGGACGGGAGCCTGGCCAGGCCGCCTGGCCTCCGGCTTCCCGATCTCGCCTGCCCGACCGACCCAGCGTCACCGGCCCCGCACCGACGGCAGAGCTGGGAGCTCTGGGACGGCCGAGGGCCGCGGGCTGATCACGCCTGGCGCGGCCAAGCAGCCCCAGCGGCGCCCGGCCCCTCCCTGCCATGGCGGCTGCTCTGCATTAGGGCGACCGGCGCTGGGGAGGGGCCTTGTGATAGGAGCTGCCCCCCAGCAGAACCCAGCCAGCCCCGCCGGGGCCCCCGACGACAAGGCCCCCCCGAGAGCCGGCCCCTCGGCCCCTCGCCCACCGTCCCAGGCGCTGGACTCCACCCAGGCGGCGGAGTTGAAGAGGGAGGCCGTGCCACCGTAGCAGGCGTTGGTGGTGTCGATGCCCTCGACATCCGTGTTCCCCGAGGCCTGGAAGAGCTGCATGAGCACCGTCTTGACGGCCTTGGACTTGTCGATGATGGTCTCGGTGCCGACCTCCAGCCGGCCGATGGCGTCCCAGGACAGGCGGCTGCGCTCCACCAGGCGCTGCGCCACGGTCAGGCACAGCGAGTTGATGTCCTCGTGGGCCGCGCAGAAACCCATCTGCTTCTGGCCCAGGCCCAGCGTGTACTTGCCGGCCTCCACGCCGTCGTAGCGCTCCAGCTCCGCCTGCTCCACGTACCGCGAGGGGAAGTAGACCTCCAGCGCCAGGATGCCCACGTCCCTGGGCCACGGCTCCGGCTGGGACAGCTGCTCCACCGAGGCGGCCGAGGAGCTGGAGGGCAGGGAGAGCGCTGAGCCCCCGGCTCGGGGCGGGGCGAGAGATCGCTGGCTCCAGGGCACAGCCAGGAGGCCGCACCGGGCGCCAGGACCCCCGTGGGCAGGGACGTCCGGGTGCCACCGCCCCCGGCACAGGCCCACGGCTCAGGGCGGGCCCAGCAGCGGCGTGTTCCCTCCACTGCCCAGCCCGGAGACGGCTCCACGGCTGGGGGAACCGCGGCAGGGCTCACGGGCCACAGGGCCGGCCCCCGGGGCTCCGCGTGCCACAGAGGTGGCTTTTGCAGCTGCCCCCGGGACGGTCCCCTTTCCAGGCATGTGAAGGTGGCTCTCCGGGCGGGCTCCCCTCTGCTCCCCGGGGCCCAGAGCTCAGGCAGGAGTTCCTGGAGCTGCCTTCAGCCGCGTCCCTGCCCTGCTGTCTGCACCCGGCTGCTGGGCTGCTCAGGCCCACAGGGCGCGGTGCAGTGGGGGCTGCGTGCTGCTGTCAAACCATGTGCCCCGGAGCCAGGCTGCACGACCTGCTCTGCGCCGGCTCCCCCCTCAGCCTGCCGCCCCCCCCACACTGCTCCCCAACTCCCCTCCCCCGCTGCTCCCCAGTGCTCCCCAACTCCCCTCCCCCGCTGCTCCCCAACTCCCCTCCCCCGCTGCTCCCCAGCCGCCCCCCCACACTGCTCCCCAACTCCCCTCCCCCGCTGCTCCCCAGCCGCCCCATCCCCTCCACTGCTCCCCTGCCGCCCCCCCCCACTGCTCCCCAGCCGTCCCTCCCCCACTGCTCCCCAACTCCCCTCCCCCGCTGCTCCCCAGCCGCCCCATCCCCTCCACTGCTCCCCTGCCGCCCCCCCCCGCTGCTCCCCCGCTGCCCGGGACAGGCGCCCGCTGGCCCCCTCAGACGGAGCTGCGCTCTCCCCTTGCCCAGGCAGCCCCATCAGATTGCTAAGGGGGTGTCGCGAGCTGTCTTTGGGGTGCTCCTCCGCGCTGGCGGGCCCTGTGCCCCAGGCCCTGTCCTGGCCCTGCCGCCGCCCCCGCCCGGAGCCCCGCGCCGCGCCAGGCCCCCGCACGCCGGCGGGGAGCCGCTCACACCCGCAGCCAGGGCGGAGGAGGCTCGGCCCCTCACCTGGCCCGCTGCCGGGCAGCCATGCGGGGCGCTGGCTGCAGGGGCCGCGCCTGGGGCTGCAGCACGCGCTTCGCCTGCCGGCCGCGAGCGAAGAGGCGGAACATTTCCCCGGCTGGTGGGCAAGCGGCAGCAGCGAGATCCCCTCGCCAGCCTGGCCAGCGCCTATATAGGGCCCCCGCTGCGGGGCCAGGCCAAGTCCCTCCCCGCACTTATCAGGGGACAAACTGTGTTTCTCCCGCGCCGCTCAGCCAAAGGTCACTGCACACCGGCCAACGCGGCAAAGCAGGAGCACCCTTTCCCCACGCCCCGGCCCTGCCTCCCTCCCTGCCCCACGGCCCCTGCCGGCTCGCTGCCTGCTCCAGCTCACCCCTGCCCCCTTGTCACACCCAGGAGTGGGGGGCTGCTGAAGACCCCAGCCTGCCCGTTACCTCCCCACAGCGCCCGGCGGAGGCTCAGGCACTTCAGAGGGCAGGACGCACCCGCGAAAGCTGCTGCCCCGGGGCGCCCACCTCAGACGCCGCTGGGGAACCGGCAGCGGAGAAGGACAAGGCTGGACGCGTTCCCAGGGGGGAGAGCGGCTCAGACTTCTCCGCCCCGGCCCTGAGAACCAGCCTCTCGCGTCCCCTCAGCCTGCAGGGGCCTGACGGAAACAGGCTCCAGGCCCCCACCGCCGAGCCACGGCTGCAGCCTGGCCCCCTCCGGGCCGTACGTGGCTGCCTGGCTGTGGACGCCCCACGGAAGGATTCAGCCTCCTGTTTGCGGCTCAGTCCCATGGAGTGAGGAACCCGGGTCGGGGCCTATGTCCCCAGCAGAACTGAACCCAGCCCCTGGCCGTGCGCCTTCACCCCCGGTGGGGGTTGGCATGCAGGAGGGGCCACACGGGGGGCAGGGCAGGGTGGCCAGGGGAGGCCTGCAAGCCCCCCCTGCAGCCTGGCCAGCGCGGGGCAGGGGCAGTTTGCTGCCAGGGGCTGTCGACAGCAGAATTCAGGCCAAAGGTCCCCTGCTGCTGTCGCATGGTCCCGGGTCGACGCTCCCCCTGGGCAGCGCCCGCTGGTCACCGCCCCTCGGTGGCTGAGGCCGAGTCGCCCGCCCGGCTCAGGACCCCCTCGCAGGGCTCCCCATTGTACCCCCCCCCGCTCCTGCATCCTGCCCCTGGCCCCTGCCCAGCTGCTCCCTCATTCCCTGCTGCCTTCCCTGGCCTTGCAGCTGGGGCGCCGGGAGGGGGAGCGCTGGGCCCAGCAGAACCCTGCTCTGCCCATGCAACCGCCGGCTGGGGCTCAGTGCTGGGGGGCAGGGGGACGAGGGGCTCTCAGCTCCCACCGGCAGACAGAGCCCCCCCCAGAGCACAGGGCCGGGGGGCTGGCCAGGCAGCTACCTCCCGGCTGGCTCCATCGGGCCGACCCCGGGCCGGTCCGCGTGGCGCCCAGGAGGCTGCAGCAGTTCAGCTTTTCCCAGCCCTCGGCTCGGGGCTGATTCGTGCCGCAGCAAGGCCCAGCCGCCAGGCAGCCCCACATTCCTGTGCACCGAGTGCTCCCCCGCCCGGCCCCGGGGCGGCTCCGACACGCCGGCATCGCAGCGCACCCCTCCCCCCGCTCCCAGACTGGCACCGGCAGCCCTGCAAGCCTGCTCCCGCGGGACGCGCCCAGGCCCAGGCCCTCCCTGAGCCCCACGGCTGGCGGGAGCAGAGGCTGCCCCCAGGGCTGAGCGAAAGCAGGGCAGGTGGAGCCCTCCCGCCTCGCGGGCGCCCTTGGGTGGGGCTCAGGCGCCCCCAAGAGCCAGGCCGGGTGCCACTCTCTTTGGCAAAACAGCTGCTGCTGGCTGGGGCGCCCTGCTAATCAGCTCCCCGCCCTGACATCGCCCCTGGGGGCTGCCCCGTGCACCGGGGACCCAGCAGGAGTCCCTGCTTCCGACCCACTGCCATGCCAGGCACCCACCCGCTGCCTCCCTCCTGCTCCGGCTGAGCTGCCCAGCACCTGGCCGGTCGCTTGCCCAGGGAGCTGCAGGCTTGCCTGGGAAACAAAGACTCACTCTCCTGCCAGCAAGTCACCATAGAGACCCAGCTGGGCTCTCTCCCAAGGCCGGGCTGGCACGGCCCCGAACCTTTGTCTGGAGCACTGCTGAGCTCCCGCACACACACACACACACACACACCCTCCCCCGCTCTGCCCAGAAGTGAGGAAAGGGGCTTTTGCTTCCTGCGGCTGCTGGCTCAGCTCATTTCGAGCCCTACCTATCCAGCAATCCCAGCCCCGCCGGGGCCCTGTTTGCACAGCTCAGCGACGTTAACCCTGGCCCCTAATGATGGGGTGGCGAGTGCTAGGAGGAAGGGCCTCAGGGCTCGGGCCTGCTGGGAGGAGCCAGTCTCAAGCTCCCTGGCTGTGCTGGGACAATGCTGGGTAACGAGGTTTTCCAAAGTGCCCGGCCCAACGGCCTGGTCAGCTGCCTTCTGCATGCGCCCAGCTCCCCAGGTCAGCTCTGTCCCGGGCGTGCAGCAGCCACACTTGGCTTCCTTGGCCTCTGGTCCGCTCCTGCTCGCTGGCGCCACCTGCTGCTCTGGGTCTGGCTTCTGCAGGCAGCTGAGCTCTTCAGGTTAAGCCGGGTGGCTAGTGCCACTCGTGAGCCCTCCAGCCCCGTTTCCACCTGGGGCGACGCTCTCGGGCATCGGCCCTGACCCAGGCTCCCCGGCATGGCAGGGGCACACTCCATGCAGACACAGGGCTGCAGGATCCGCATCCCCCTCCGCCTCTGCACAAAGGAGCCGCGGCTGCAGCCCCCCGTGGACACAGGCAGCCGCGGTTGCAGCGGGTCCGAGTCTATTGCTGGCCCCCACCTAGGGACCGTGGCTCCGGCGCTCGGGCTACAGCAGCTGATGCTGCCAGCTTGGAGACCCCCAGTCTAGTCCCTGGTGTGCTGGCCGAGAGGGGGGCTGCGATGCCAGAGGAAGTCAAGAGCCTTCTCCCCGGCGGTGACGAGCCGCAAGGGGGAGGAGGAGCCCGGGGCAAGTGGCAGGGGGAGGCCACAGACGTGGGCCAAAGGGCAAGGCTGGCAGGCTTGGGACGGAGCTGGGGGGGATGTGGGAGGCGGGCAGGCTGGGCAGACGCGGTGTTACAGAACCGCACCCAGCTCCAGTAGGCAGAGCCCGGTGCTGCCCCCGCTGGGAGGAGGGGCAGGAGTTGGGGTTTGGCTCGGAGCATGGAGGCTTGTTGCATGGCTGGAGGGTTTGCCGGCCCGTTTGTTACATGCTGTTGCTAGTTCTCGGGGCGGCTGCCTACACACCACAGCCGAGACGCGTCGCTACACGCCCAGCACTTGCCCATCCTTGCCGCTGAATGCGCCATTCCCAGGGCAGCCTGAGGGCCGGCCCGTAGCCGAAGCCCGTACTCGCCTTTCGGCTTAGCCCGTCCCCAGAACGCTCTCCGTTCTCGGGGATTTCGTCGAGGTGTGGAGCGGGCTGCTTGCCTGTAAATATGCCCTCGCCTCGTTACGCTCCGGCGAACCGAGCTGGGGACACGGGGCTTCCCACACTGCTCCCCACCAACCAATCGCAGCAGCAGTTTATTGCAGCGCCGGATTAGCAGCTGCGAGGTTGTCGATGGCTACTCACAAGCCATGGGCTATTCAACTGCTCAAGCTCTATGTACTGTAGAGTTTCAAGCAGGCCACGGTTCCTGGTAAACAGGAGGAGACAAAGCAGGAACTCAAGCTATGAAGAAGTAACTCGTTGGGACAGCCAGGGCTGGCCCTACCATGAGGCAAACTCAGGCACAGAGATGGTGGCGTGCTGTGAGAGTAGAACAGGACGGAGGCAGAATTGAGACCTTCCAAAGTTTTGGCCCAAGCGAGGGGCAGGGGGGCGTCATTTGAGCTCCCCGCCTCCGGTGCTGAAATGTTGTGGGCCGGCCCTGGAGACAGCTGGTCAGCCAGGTCTGTACGGACACGTAGAATCATAGAATAATAGGACTGGAAGGGACCTCAAGAGGTCATCAAGTCCAGCCCCCCGCCCTCAAGGCAGGACCAAGCTCCGTCTACACCATCCCTGACAGATGTCTATCTAACCTGTTCTTAAATATCTCCAGAGAGGGAGATTCCACCACCTCCCTTGGCAATTTATTCCAATATTTGACCACCCTGACAGTTAGGAATTTTTTCCTCATGTCCAATCTAAACCTCCCCTGCTGCACTTTAAGCCCATTACTCCTTGTCCTGTCCTCAGAAACCAAGAGGAACAAATTTTCTCCTTCCTCCTTGTGACACCCTTTTAGATATTTGAAAACCGCTATCATGTCCCCCCTTAATCTTCTTTTTTCCAAACTAAACAAGCCCAGTTCACGAAGCCTGGCTTCATAGGTCATGTTCTCTAAACCTTTAATCATTCTTGTCGCTCTTCTCTGGACCCTTTCCAATTTCTCCACATCTTTCTTGAAATGTGGCGCCCAGAACTGGACACAGTACTCCAGCTGAGGCCTAACTAGTGCAGAGTAGAGCGGCAGAATGACTTCACGAGTTTTGCTTACAACACACCTGTTGATACAACCTAGAATCATAAGAAATGGTAGCCTGGCGCCATTTCCACCCAGCGCCCCGCCCACACGCTGGACTGATGGGACTTTCACAAGCTGCCCGTAGCTCCTGCAGGAGTTGTCAGGCCCCTCCCTCTGCCCCGGGGACGCCAGGAGTAGCGCTGCAGGGCCCAAGCGCTTTGCCCCCCCCCCCGTCCCAAAGCAGTCTGCCTCCCGGCCAGCCCCTCCCCGCCCACCCCAGAAACCCCCCCGGTCTCCTCGGCAGCAGGTCCAGGCCCATCCCGCCCAGACGCCGCACACGCAGGGCTGGCCCTAGCACCGCGCGCCCAGGTTCGCTCCAACTCTCAGGCCCCCGCCCTGCTGGGCCCAGGCCCCCGCCCATGTGTGGAAGGGAAGCTGCTGCCCCCTTGTGGCCACCTGCCAGATTTCAGGGGATGTGGCTTCTAGGACAAGATGGGGGGGGCAGGGGAGGTCACACCCTGCGTCTGCCCGTGGCACGGCGTGGCCGGGGATCGTCCGTGGCCACGGTGTCCTGCAGGAGGCAGACCGAGGTCGCCCCGTGGCCCCTTCCAGCCCTGGAATCTGAGCCTGGACGTTCAACAGCCACGTCTGGAGCCCTGGCTTTGCGTTCTGAAAGCTGGGGGAGCGATTAGCCCTGCTGCTTCCTGAGCCAGGCCCACAACACCCCCCGGGCCTCGGCACAATGGGCCGGAGAGCTCTAGGGACAGGAGCTACGCACGAGCCGGCGGCGAAGCCAGACCCACCCCGGCCAAGTCCAGGGCCTGCACGGCTCTGCTCAGAGCGCTGCCCCAGGGGGACTCGCGCCCGCGGGCGCCAGCCCTCCCGAAAGTGGGCATGAGGCAGAGGCCTGAAGGGACTTAGAGGGCAGGTGCTGTGCCAGGCCTTTGCACAAGCTCTGCCCAGAACGAGCCCCGCCCCGCGGGTGTTGGGAGCCAGACGCCTGGGCCCATCTCACACAGGGAAAGGGCCAGTTCTGGGGCCCCAGGCCAGACCCCTCCTCAGACGCTCTTCTGGCCTAGGGAGCGTGGGATGGTAACTGACTGCATGGGTCGCCCCTGGGCCTGGCCGCACAAGGCAGCCGGTTTACTGCTCCTGGCAGGCCCAGGGGAGGCCCCAGCACTGGGCCTTGATCTCCAAGGGCCGAGCTCTGTCCAAAGGCCGTCGCCGTGGGGATGGGAACGTGCCCCACGGCCGCGCTCTGGTGCTTTGTGTCCCGTGCGGCTGGGACACGCTAGCCCCGGCCCCCGGGAACGTGCGCTAGCCCGGGGGAAGGCGGCTCCTGTTCTGCCACCCAGCGGCTCCTGCGGGATTCCTTTCCCAGGAGCGAGGGGCTGTGCGAGAACTCGGGCGCTCGCTGACTGGCAGCGCAGGAGCCGAGCCCCATGGATTTTACTAGGAACTCTGGGCCTTGTCACTCTGCCAGCTCCCCCTCGAGGAGCACTGTGGGGGGGGCCCTGGCCAGCGTGTCGCGACGGACAAGAGCTGGGTCTGGGGGGTTCCAGGGAGCCCCAAAGAGAGCGCTTCCTCCCTCCATTCAGAAGAGCAGCCAGACGGGGTCAGACCAACGGTCCAGCCAGCCCAGGGTCCTGTCTGCCCACAGTGGGCACTGCCAGGCGCCCAGAGGGAGGGAACAGAACCGGGAACCATCAAGCGATCCCTCCCGTCGCCCATTCCCAGCCCCTGACACACAGAGGCCAGGGGCACCCTCCCTGCCCAGCCTGGCTAGCAGCCAGTGACGGACCTGCCCTCCATGAATCTATCTAGCTCTTTTCTGAATCCCGGTAAAAGTCCTGGTCTGCACAACATCCCCCGGCAAGGAGTTCCACAGGTAGACTGTGTGTTGCATGAAGCAATACTCCCTCTGGTTTGTTTTAAACCTACTGCCTGTTCATTCTCTTTGATGACCCCTAGTTCTTATGTTACCTTAAATAATGTTTCTGTTCCTTACTCAGAGCTTTGCCATGCAGGGGAACTGGCGGCCAAATCCTGCCCTCCGATGGAATAGGGGCTAAGGGAAGGACTCCCGCCCTGAGCCATGGTCCCTTGCCACGGCTGTGGCCTGGGCCGCTTGTACTCCTGCCGGCTGCAGGGCAGTGGGAGGGGCACTGTGCCCTGGTCTTTACCAGCCAGGGACCAGCCCTGCCCCATCCCCAAACCCACCCTCTGGCTGCAGGCAGCCCCTCCCCTCCCCCCAGCCTTACCCTCTCCCAGGACTACCCTGCCTCCTCTGCGTACAGCCCCTTCCCCCGCCGCGCGGGGCACAGCTCCGGCCTCGCCTGCTCGGGGGGGCGTGCGGGGCAGCCATCGCCTTGGCCACTGGGTTTTGAAGACCGGGGGGGGCTGGTCTCCTCGGAGATGGCTCATGCGCCCGGGAAGTGCACAGACCAGACGGGGGAGAACTTTGCCTGGCAAGAGGGCGCCGGGGAGACGCGTGTTACCCGCGGGGGCCATATGCTGGGCAGTGGCGGAAGCAGCTGAGAGACGAGAGGCACTTGGCCAGTAGGAAGTGGCGGCCTGGCCCCCAGCCAGCCCTGAAACGGGGGCGTACAAAGCTGAGAAGAGGCGGGAGCCCAGAGCCTGCTGGGGGCCACCTGGCCTTCTCCCGGGGCCTGGGGCGAGCAGCACCCTGTACACAAAGGGGGGCGCAGGACAGAAGTGCTGCACTTCTCCGGTGTCACAGGGACGCGAGCGGTGGCGTCTCCACTCTCCAGCGAGACATCGAGCAGCCACGGCGGTAAGCTAAGCCGTGTGCACGACCCGCGCCCAGGCCCACGCAGGCTGCACCCCCAACTCGAACCAGCGCAACCTGGCTGGCCCCCAGCTTCAACCGCGAAGCCGCTGGGGCTTGTGCACGGCTGAGCTGTCCCGACACTGCGTGTGGCTGAGCAAGGAGGCGACGGCAGAGCCCCCATGTCGCCACGGGTACGGGCCGAGTCTGGAGCACAAGCCGGCGCGTCCCACAGCGCTCAGAGCACAGCCCAGGCAGACGAGGCGCGGGAGGCCAACGGGCGCAGTGCGAAGAGGACAGGCAGGTCCTGGGGAGATCGGAACACGGGTTTAAAGGGACGAGGAGCCGCGTGTGCACGGCGAGCGCCTGCCGCTGGAGAGCAGCGTTACCGGCTGGGAGCGAACAGCACTGCCCCTTGGCAGGACGCGGGCCTGCGTGTCGGGCGGTAACCGCCCTTGGGAAGAGACGCCGGCCGGGGAGCAGGTGGGACCAGACGTATTTCCGTCCCCCTGGGGTACAGTGGGCCATGGGGCAGGCTCTGGGGGCGATGCCCCGCCTTGGCAAGCCGTCAGCCCGTGGCTGGCAAGGGAAGGCCTGCTCTGCGGCAGGACTGCATTCACCTGAGAAGCAATCGGGGACACCGGACCCCCGCCCGCCCCCCACAGTACGCCGAAACCGGCAGGGAAACAGCCACGGGACTGGCTGTTTCACAAGGCTGCTGCTTTGGCCCAGAGCCCGGGCGAGCGATGTCAGCACCCAGGAACACCCAGCACGGGGTGCCCAGGCAGCCCAACGCGGGCGTTGCTGGGCCCATGGACCAACCCCCTGCTACCGGCGCTGCTGGAAGGACGGGCTGCGGCTGGAGCGGGGCACCACAGGCTGCAGCCCAGGGAGCGGACCCACAGCCGGCAGACAAGACGCCTTGTGCCAGGGCCAGGTGCCCTCGAGAAGTGTCTCAGGACATCCCCTTGAGGACAGGGCGGCAGGGACTGGACCGGCCTAGTCTGCCAATGGCCGGGGGGCTATGGGATTTGGGTACCAGCCCCACCGCCCATTCTGCAGCAGTGCTGGGGCAGGTGTGAGGTAGTGGGGGGTGCTGTCCATTCGGCCAGTCTCTGGGCACTAGGCTTGAGTGACCCCTACTGGCCTGCGTCCGTAAGCACTGCCCAGCGGGGGGGGGGGGGGGGGGGGCCCTGAGCACCCTCAGGTCACACAATCCATGGCCCAGCCGGTTCTCACCTGTGCAGGGAAGGGCGGGGACACAGGACGTGTGGGGCTTGGGGAAGGGGCAGTCTTGGCTGGGAAAACGGGAAGAGAAGAGACTAAGCTGAGTGCTGAGGGGTCAGGGGCCTGAGGCTGCCTGGCCCTGACTCCTGGAGCCACGTCCCGTCTGTGCTGCGCTGTCGGGGAGCAGCACTAACCCCCGTTCTACCGGCTGGTGGAGTCTCTTCTTGCTGCTACGGGGGTGCAGGATCGGGGGGAACACGACGCGCTGCCACAGCAGGCTGGGAAGTGACGGGCCCCTTGGTGATTTCCTGCAGGGCGGGGAAGGGGTGTGGATACTGAACACAGCTCGCCGTGCCCTGGCCCAAGAGGGAGGAGCAGCAGACTGGCCGAGCAAGGCCCCGTGAAGCGGAGGCAGCGAGTGAGAACTTTATTGGGGATAAAAATGCTGATACAATTTTTAGCAACTATTTTCATAATAGACTTTTTTTAAAAAAGTGTAAAAATAAGCACGTATGTTCCTGCTACGTCCTAGGCAAACGCTGCCGTGAGCGGCTCCCGCTGCCAGGATATACTGCCCCCAGCAGATCTCAGCCACGCCCCCGGGCCGGGCGGCACTGGGGCGCACCAGAGCGCACGCTGGCTTTGCAATGGCCCAACGCCGGAAAGGCACCGGGGAGCTGCAGGGCTCACGGCAGAAGCCCCTCCTTTGGCACTTACGAAGCAACTCTTGCTTCTCTCAGCCCCAAGGCCGCCGGGACGGAGGCAGAGTCAGCTGCCTCTCTCTGCGCCTCGTGCGTGTGCGTCAGCAGCATTGCACCAAAGGGGCGACAGCGCCCGCCCAGAACGGGGCCTACGAACGATCCCGCCAAGGTCCTGCCTTCATGTACCTTTGAGTCACGAATCGGGAAATGCATCCTGCTCCTCCCGCCGCGGCGCGGGTGCCGCTCGCAATACTGCAGCTGGGCCCCGGGGGCAGGGCAGAGTGCGCACAGCTCCGTGGAATGGCCCGGGCAGGGGTCTCTGGGAGAGGTAGAATTAAGGCAACATCTAGGAACCAACTTCTCCCCTCGGCTTGTGCAGAGCCCGGGGAAGGGAGCTGGCTGGGCGGCCGCGAGGAGGAGGAGGAGCAGCGCACCCGTCCAGTTACGGCTCAAGGAAGGCTCTGTAACGTAGAGCTGGGGGTGGGGACCTAAGGCCCCGGATCGCCTGGACCCAGCCCCCGCGCTGCAGTGGGGGGCAGGGGCCTGGAGCGTGCGAGGGGAATGCAGGGAGGGTCAGTCGGGGGCCGCGTCCGTGAGGGGTTTTGGCTTCTCACGTGTGTGGCCCCTGACGTTTTCCTGTGGGGCAGCAGCCCCTGACCCAGAAACGGTTCCCAGCCCAGCAGCGCAGCGTGCTGCAGAACTCCCATGGGTCCCATGGGCTCCAACGGCCCCACAGCCGCGCAGGCCGGAGCTGCGCTGGAGCGGACTGCAGAGCCAAGGGCCGCGTCTGCTTGGCTGCCTCGAGGACGTCTGAGCTCTCGGGGAGGGGCAGCTGTCTGGAGCAGTCTGGCGGCGCGAGCCAGCCCACCTTGGGGGCGCACAGTGTGGCGGGAGGCTGCTCCAGCGCCTCCGCAGGGCAGCACCCCCACCTGAGGGCGGAGGGGCGCAGGAGCACAGGCGAGTGGTGCAGGCGCAGGATTCCAACCTGCGCCGACAGAGCACTGACCCCACAGGGCCAGGGCGCCGCAGCCCAACGCTCGGCTCAGCTGGGAGACTGCAGCGGCCCCGGAGCCCCCGGGCAGGGCAAGGACGCCTCCTGAAGCGGAGGGTTGGCCTGTGCCCCTGCTCCACTTCCAGCAGCCTGCTCTTGGACACACGGTGCCTGGCGGCTGGCTCCGAGCCCAGGGCTCCGCCGCGTAGTGTGCAGGAGGGGCCGGCTGCCTGAGGTAGAAGTGGGGTGGGGCGGGGGGAGGCCGTGGAGACTTGGCTCAGGACGATTGGGGGGCTGGCAGCTGGAAGACTCGAGGCAGGCGAGAGTTCAGGAGGCGCTGGGGGAGGAGGTGCTGCCACGGGGCGTGCTGGTTACTGGACGGGGGTCGCTAGGGCGGGCTTGCAGCAGAGCGAGGGGATAACGGGACGGTGTGCTCTGACTGAGCACCAGGAAGCAGCACTAGCGGAGCAGAGGAGGCCCAGAGACTCGTACGTAGGGAGCGATCTCGCCGTCCCTGGGGAAGCGGCTGGGGCGGCCCGACAGCCCCAGCGTCTCCGACGTGGCTCTTCACTGCCGCGCCGGGCGACCGCCGGTAGGACCGTCAGGCGTAGACCTGCATGTTGCTGCGCTGCGGCTCGGCCATGGGAGCTGCAGGCCCTCGCTGGCCGCTGCCCAGGCTGGGGCTGGTGGCCACGTCCGACCAGTCGGAGGCTGAGTGCGGGGAGGAGCTCGACCACTGATCAGGTGACTCGGGGGAGGGCGTCAGGTAGGGGTGCTCCCCGGGCAGGTGCCGGGGGCGGCTGGGAGTCCGTTCTGTGGCGGCGGAGGCGCAGCTGTGCTGCGAGGGCGGGGTGGGGTACTTGCCCACCGAGCTCGGACACGGGCGATAGGCTGGCAGGTTGCTCTGTGCCACGTGGCCGTCCTGCGGGGGGAGCACTGCCGCAGGGAAGGAGGCGCCCGGCCCAGGAGCCACATCTGGCACCTGGTACATGGAGCTCAGGGGGCCGGCTAGATTCTGCGCGCAGTTGGCTGGCACCTGCTGGGACAGGCTGCCTTTGGGAACCAGCTGGAAAGTCATAATGGGCGGCAGGGAGACCCGGGAGGCTGCCCCGGGCTTCCCGTTGGGTTGAGGCAGGCAGGGGGGGGCCATGCTGAAGAGCTCGCTGTACGGGGGCTCGCTCAGCTCCAGCCGACCCAGCCAGTCGGCAGAGGCGGGCGCCGGCCGGAGCCCGCAGTTCGGAGGGGTGAGCCTGTGCGGCGCCAGCAGCTGGCTGACGGAGGGGAGCACCGTGCCGCTGCCCCCGCCCAGGGGCGGCAGCTCGTGCAGGCCGGGGAAGGACATGGCCTGTGCCGAGGTGGCCGCGAGCCGGGCGTGCGGGGACGTGGGGAAAGCCCCCGGGGAGGGCATGACGGGAGACGACGTCGGGTCGGACACGAACGCGTGGGGAGACTCCAGGGAATCGACTGGCGAGAGGGTCACGGAGCTCTCCGCGAACTGGCCCTTGCTGCCACTCCCCGGCTTCTTGCCCTTCCTCTTCGCCTCCTTGCTGAGCTGGGGGGCCAGGCCCTTGGCACTGGGCTTTCGTGGCTTCTTGCCTCCGGAAGCCTGCTTCAGCCTGAGGAAGGGGCCGTGGGGGCCGCAGATCACCGGCGAGAGGGAGCTGAGCATGGCGCCCGGGTGGCCGGCGGGGCTCGGGCTCAGGTTGTACTCGCTCAGCAGGTGCACGATGTCGTGGTGCATCCGGTCCTGGGCCACGTCCCGCGGCAGGCGATCCATGTGGTCTGTGATGTCTCGGTTGGCAAAATGGTCCAGCAGGACTTTGGCTGCTTCAAAACTCCCTTCCCGCGCTGCCAGGAACAGCGGAGTCTCCTCCTGAAAGCAGAGACCTCTCAGCAGCCGGGCCCCCCCACGGAGCCGGCCTGGCTCGCCGCCGAGGGGAGCCCTTACGCCCCGCGGGGGAAGGAACCGAGGCGGGGTGGGGCCAAGGGGAGCTGCTGGCTCCAGCCCTTTGGAAGGCTGAAGGGAGCCTGGCCGTCCCGGGGCAGAGCGCCGGGAGGCAGCGCCGAGCACACCCGCTCTACCTTGTTGTCCTGCATGTCTCGGTTGGCTCCGTTTTTCAGCAGCACCAGCGTTGCCTCCACGTTGTTCACAGCGGCAGCCCAGTGCAGAGCCGATTTGCCTGTGGGGAAATCCAGGCCCTTCAGCAATGCACCAAGGGGGCGGCGTCTCCCCCACCCTCCCTGGGGACCAGCTGAGCCGGGCGACCTCCAGCTCCTCCCAGCATGGCCAGCCCTGCCGCCGCCGCCTCGGCAGGCCCCTCCCTGGCACCCAGGGCACAGCCCCCTGCCCCCCCACACTTCCAGGCCTCTCCAGGCAGCCCGCGCGGGCCTGGCCAGACATTCAGCACCACGCAGCCCAGCTGCCCTGGAGCCTGCCAGCGCCGTGCCGGTGAAACGCTGCAGCCTAGAGCCAGCTGCTCCTTCCCAGGCCCCGCAGTACCATGGTCATCCACGGCGTTGACGTCGGCCTGGCAGTTGATCAGCTCGGTCACCATCCCTTCCACCGCCAGGCGGGCAGCCAGGATCAGCGGGGTGGTGCCGTCGTTCATCCGCGCGTCCAGGTCCGTCACTCGATTCCGGATCAGGATCTGGGGCGGGCAAGGGGAGTTTTACCATTCCGTGCGACGAGGCCACGGACCGATCGCCCCCGCGCAGCACGCCCCCGCAATCCAGACCCACAAAGAACCTTCGCCCTTCCACTCGGGCCAAGGCACGGCTCAGTCCGGCGCGGGAGAGCCCCTACGCGGCACATGCCCAGCTCCAGCCTTCGGGGTGGGCCTGCAAGGGAATCCCTCCATGGCTTACCTGGAAGACCCCCTGCGCATCAGCTGCCACGGCCGCATGCAGGGGAGACCTCCCCATGTTGTCTCGGGCATTTGCATCGGCACCCGCGTCTAGCAAGCGCTTCGCCGCGTCCGCTCTCGAATAGCGGGCTGCCAAGTGCAGCGCCATCTCCCCGGTGCGGTCTGTTTGCGCCTGCACGCTGGCGCCCTGATAAATCAAGTCTGTGATGATATTTGCTGAAGAATCTTCTGTGTCTTCGTCTTCATCACTGACCTCGGAGCTGCCCACCCAGCGAGAGGCCAACATGAGGGGGGTGCAGCCATCTGCAGCAGAGGAGAAACCGGAACGGCCTTGTTTGTGCCCCGAAGGGGGCCAGCGACGCAGCAGCGCCTTTTCCCTCGCCGCGCCACACGACGCCGGCCCCACTGGGGAGCTGCCTGCCAGCCACCGGGCCAGGAGCACAGGTCACCTGAGAGCTTCCAGCCTGCAGAAGCTGAGTGGCCAGGCCCTGCTCACAGCTGGCTCAGTCAGCAGCCGCACTAGGGCCAGAAGGGGAAGTAGCAAGAGAGCCCAGTGGTCACACGGGCCAGGCCGGAGTAAGAGCACCCCAGGACACGCCCAGACGTTCCAGCGCACCCCTTGCTGCCGCACTGGCCGGAGAAAGGCAGCCGGCCTGGCTCAGCGCGGCCGCACAGGACCATGCACCTAGGCACTTCGGCCGGCAGAGCCCCGGGGACGCCCGCAGCGGAGGAGAGGCAGGTCGCAGGGGCGGCCAAAGGGAGCACGGTACGTGAAGCGAGGCCATAGGGCTGCGGCCCTGTCTGCTGCCACTCCGCCCCAGGACACAGCCCACGCTTGTGCGCACAGCCGACCACGCCTGCGTGTTACGTAGCTGGCTTCCCTTCCTGTGGTCAACGGGATCAGCTCCCGCTCCCGCCTCCGCGCAGGCCACACACCAGTGCAGCAATACCACCCCTAGTCGAGAGACGCGATTGGTCATTTCCAGCATAGGAACTCAGCCCTCACCTCCGCTCAAGCGTGCCGAGGCCGCTGCCTTTGGGAGTTTTATTGCCTTCAGGGGCCTCCGAGACGGCCCTTAGTCAGTGCGCCCAGTCCCCCCTTGTGTGAGCCTGGGAATTCTTTCACGCTACACTCCAAGCAGCACCGACCATGGGTCTGTCTCCACAGACATTCTAGTCTGCACAGTAGGAGTGTCTCTGTCTCCCTGGAGCTTTTGGTCAGACACTGGGTTAGGTGCAGCTGTTCTAACTCTAGGAGCTGTCCGTAGGCCTACAAGCGCACACACTGGGTTGGATGCAGCTGTTCTAACTCTAGGAGCTGTCTGTAGGCCTACAAGCACACACACTGGGTTGGATGCAGCTGTTCTAACTCTAGGAGCTGTCTGTAGGCCTACAAGCGCACACTGGGTTAGGCGTGGCTGTTCTAATCCTAGGAGCTGTCCGTAGGCCTACAAGCGCACACACTGGGTTAGGTGCAGCTGTTCTATCCTTGGGAGCTGTCCCTAGGCCTACAAGCGCATACTGGGTTAGACGCGGCTGTTCTAATCCTAGGAGCTGTCCGTAGGCCTACAAGCGCACACTAGGTTAGGTGCGGCTGTTCTATCCTAGGAGCTGTCCCTAGGGCTACAAGCGCACACACTAGGTTAGGTGCGGCTGTTCTATCCTTGGGAGCTGTCCGTAGGGCTACAGCTTCTCTCAGACACAGGGCAGACTGACCTGGCCCTCGCACATTGACGTCCAGCCCCTCCGTCTCCAGGGCCTCCTGCGGGGGTGTAAGGGCCAGGGACGGAGTCCCGCAGATGTCAGCTGCCTCCAGGTGTTGCTGTGTCCACTGGCGCTGATCTACCTGCTCCTCGCCTTCCGACAGCAGAGCCTGCGCTTCAGCCTGGCAGGGAAACGGAGCGTGTAAAGTCCCAGAGCAGCCAGTGCTGAAGCAATGACTCGGTGTTGCAGCTCCCACTGGGCAATAGCTGAGCAGGGCTTGCAAACGCCTCCTCCCCCGGCAGGGCATGAGCGCTGTCCAGGGAGGGCTCTGGCCCGGAGCGCGCTGCTCCGAACCGTGGCAGTGACCGGACGCTGGGACCCCGTTGGAGGGTCTGTGAGGTGCGGTACAGGGGCACGTCACACGAGCACAGGCGGCAGCAGGGGGTGAGAAGGGAGCGGTCAATGCCTAGCACCAGTTACCTTTGCTCTCTTAGGCGCTGGGCCTCCGTTCCCTGTCCAGGGCTCGGTGGGGCTGCAATCAGCCAAACTGCCCTCTGCGGCTTGACCGGACAGATCCCTAAATCAACGGGAGAAGACGTGTCCTCAGCCGGCAGCGCGCTGCCTGGAACGTGCCCTGCGTGTGCCGCGGTCCCCGGGAGCGACATGGCCCAGAGCCCGGTGGTGGCAGCAGGAGAGTGAACAACGGACGAGACACGGGCAGAAGAGGCGCCCTGCTGCCGAACTGAGCTACCTCCCAGACCGGCCAGCAGGAGTCGCCACCGCAGCGAATCCTAGGCGGTGGCACTGTGGTGGAGAACGTGGGCATGCAGTGCCCCCGACCCAAGCGGGAGAGAGCGGACTGGCGGGCAGCACCTGGACCGAGACGGAGGTGCTGAGGGTGGAGAGGGAAAAGATGAGGCTTGTAGCTTGGCTCACTAGTCCCTGCTGCTGTCCAGGCGGGCACCCCGGCCCTACCGTGAGCCAGGCATTCGGGGCTGCTCTGCCCGTGGGCACAGGGGCACCTTACGAGCACAGGGACCCTGCCCAACGGAGGAGGGCGGGACAGGGCCTCGGTGAGGGTGATGGGGGGCCCCAGACAGGTTGGGTCTGTGGGGAGCCTGGGCACCTGAAGAGGCAGCGTCCCCAGGGAACCGGCAGGGCCCAGACTAGCCCTGGCGAAAGGTCAGCGCCAGACCCTCTAGGCAGAAGCTGCAGCTGGCCACGGAGGCAGGTGCAGACGGGGGAGAACGGCGTGCCAGGCTCCGGCCGTGCCCGGACGAGGACACTGCCGTGCAGGGGGCGGCAGAGCGGCGAGACCCCGCGCCGCGCACAGGGGCGAGTTCCCAAAGCGAGCAGCCGAGGGGAGTCTGCGCTCCATTAGTCCCTCATTGCCACAAGCCAGCGGCACAGAGCTCTGCGCTTGGTTAGCTCAGTGGCAAGTCAAGGGACGAGCCGAAGGGCAGGCCATGCTCAGACACGTTCCTATTTCCACCCCCCATGCTGGTCGCTCACCCCGCCTGGCCCTAGGGCCAGTGCAAGACTGTTACTGACAGCGGGGTTCCCGGTGCTCGTGCAAAGCCCTCTAGTCCAGCAACATCCGGCGCGATAGGAGCTAGCTGGATGCCCACTTCGCCCGGGTGTGGCCACGCTTCCCGTGGGCCCGGCGAGTTTGCTTACAGCCCCCAGCCCTGGCTCTCGGTGGCCAGTGCTGCTAACTCTGATCGACCCTGCTTGTCTTCTCGGAGCCCTGCAGGCAGCAGAAGTCCCGACCTCCTGGGGCTTGGCGCCGGCCAGGTCCCCGGGGTGCTGGGCTAGAGAGGTTCCACCTGCAGTTTGAAATGAACCCTTGGGCAGGGGCTTCCATCTTTAGCCCTCTAGGAGTTCGTCCCGTGACAGACCATCCCGAGTGGCCGTCTGGCCAGAGAAAGCGCGCGGCTCAGCCTGCAGTGAACGTTCCTCTCCCGTCGGATTGCTGCACTGCCGGGGGGCTCGCGAACACCTCCCCGCGCCAGCACGAAGGCACCGCGCGACCAGCACACACCCGTCGGACTGCTGCACTGCCGGGGGGCTCGCGAACACCTCCCCGCGCAGCACAAAGGCACCGCGCGACCAGCACACACCCGTCGGATTGCTGCACTGCCGGGGGGCTCGCGAACACCTCCCCGCGCCAGCACAAAGGCACCACGCGACCAGCACACACCCGTCGGATTGCTGCACTGCCGGGGGGCTCGCCAACACCTGCCCGCGCCAGCACAAAGGCACCGCGCGACCAGCACACACCCGTCGGATTGCTGCACTGCCGGGGGGCTCGCGAACACCTCCCCGCGCAGCACGAAGGCACCGCGCGACCAGCACACACCCGTCGGACTGCTGCACTGCCGGGGGGCTCGCGAACACCTCCCCGCGCAGCACAAAGGCACCGCGCGACCAGCACACACCCGTCGGATTGCTGCACTGCCGGGGGGCTCGCGAACACCTCCCCGCGCAGCACGAAGGCACCGCGCGACCAGCACACACCCGTCGGACTGCTGCACTGCCGGGGGGCTCGCGAACACCTCCCCGCGCAGCACAAAGGCACCGCGCGACCAGCACACACCCGTCGGATTGCTGCACTGCCGGGGGGCTCGCGAACACCTCCCCGCGCAGCACGAAGGCACCGCGCGACCAGCACACACCCGTCGGATTGCTGCACTGCCGGGGGGCTCGCGAACACCTCCCCGCGCAGCACGAAGGCACCGCGCGAGCAGCACACACCCGTCGGATTGCTGCACTGCCGGGGGGCTCGCGAACACCTCCCCGCGCCAGCACGAAGGCACCACGCGACCAGCACACACCCGTCGGATTGCTGCACTGCCGGGGGGCTCGCGAACACCTCCCCGCGCCAGCACGAAGGCACCGCGCGACCAGCACACACCCGTCGGATTGCTGCACTGCCGGGGGGCTCGCGAACACCTCCCCGCGCCAGCACGAAGGCACCGCGCGACCAGCACACACCCGTCGGATTGCTGCACTGCCGGGGGGCTCGCGAACACCTCCCCGCGCCAGCACGAAGGCACCACGCGACCAGCACACACCCGTCGGATTGCTGCACTGCCGGGGGGCTCGCGAACACCTGCCCGCGCAGCACAAAGGCACCGCGCAACCAGCACACACCCGTCGGATTGCTGCACTGCCGGGGGGCTCGCGAACACCTCCCCGCGCCAGCACGAAGGCACCACGCGACCAGCACACACCCGTCGGATTGCTGCACTGCCGGGGGGCTCGCGAACACCTCCCCGCGCCAGCACGAAGGCACCACGCGACCAGCACACACCCATCGGATTGCTGCACTGCCGGGGGGCTCGCGAACACCTCCCCGCGCCAGCACGAAGGCACCGCGCGACCAGCACACACCCATCGGATTGCTGCACTGCCGGGGGGCTCGCGAACACCTCCCCGCGCCAGCACGAAGGCACCGCGCGACCAGCACACACCCGTCGGATTGCTGCACTGCCGGGGGGCTCGCGAACACCTCCCCGCGCCAGCACGAAGGCACCACGCGACCAGCACACACCCGTCGGATTGCTGCACTGCCGGGGGGCTCGCGAACACCTCCCCGCGCCAGCACGAAGGCACCGCGCGACCAGCACACACCCGTCGGATTGCTGCACTGCCGGGGGGCTCGCGAACACCTCCCCGCGCAGCACAAAGGCACCGCGCAACCAGCACACACCCGTCGGATTGCTGCACTGCCGGGGGGCTCGCGAACACCTCCCCGCGCAGCACAAAGGCACCGCCCGACCAGCACACACCCGTCGGATTGCTGCACTGCCGGGGGGCTCGCGAACACCTGCCCGCGCCAGCACAAAGGCACCGCGCGACCAGCACACACCCGTCGGATTGCTGCACTGCCGGGGGGCTCGCGAACACCTCCCCGCGCCAGCACGAAGGCACCGCGCGAGCAGCACACACCCGTCGGATTGCTGCACTGCCGGGGGGCTCGCGAACACCTCCCCGCGCCAGCACGAAGGCACCGCGCGACCAGCACACACCCGTCGGACTGCTGCACTGCCGGGGGGCTCGCGAACACCTCCCCGCGCAGCACAAAGGCACCGCGCGACCAGCACACACCCGTCGGATTGCTGCACTGCCGGGGGGCTCGCGAACACCTCCCCGCGCAGCACAAAGGCACCGCGCGACCAGCACACACCCGTCGGATTGCTGCACTGCCGGGGGGCTCGCGAACACCTCCCCGCGCCAGCACGAAGGCACCGCGCGAGCAGCACACACCCGTCGGATTGCTGCACTGCCGGGGGGCTCGCGAACACCTCCCCGCGCAGCACAAAGGCACCGCGCGACCAGCACACACCCGTCGGATTGCTGCACTGCCGGGGGGCTCGCGAACACCTCCCCGCGCAGCACAAAGGCACCGCGCGACCAGCACACACCCATCGGATTGCTGCACTGCCGGGGGGCTCGCCAACACCTCCCCGCGCAGCACAAAGGCACCGCGCGACCAGCACACACCCGTCGGATTGCTGTACTGCCGGGGGGCTCGCGAACAACTGCCCGCGCCAGCACAAAGGCACCGCGCGAGCAGCACACACCCGTCGGATTGCTGCACTGCCGGGGGGCTCGCGAACACCTCCCCGCGCCAGCACGAAGGCACCGCGCGACCAGCACACACCCGTCGGATTGCTGCACTGCCGGGGGGCTCGCGAACACCTCCCCGCGCCAGCACGAAGGCACCGCGCGAGCAGCACACACCCGTCGGATTGCTGCACTGCCGGGGGGCTCGCGAACACCTCCCCGCGCAGCACAAAGGCACCGCGCGACCAGCACACACCCGTCGGATTGCTGCACTGCCGGGGGGCTCGCGAACACCTCCCGCGCAGCACAAAGGCACCGCGCGACCAGCACACACCCGTCGGATTGCTGCACTGCCGGGGGGCTCGCCAACACCTCCCCGCGCAGCACAAAGGCACCGCGCGACCAGCACACACCCGTCGGATTGCTGCACTGCCGGGGGGCTCGCCAACACCTCCCCGCGCCAGCACAAAGGCACCGCGCGACCAGCACACACCCGTCGGATTGCTGCACTGCCGGGGGGCTCGCCAACACCTCCCCGCGCAGCACAAAGGCACCGCGCGACCAGCACACACCCGTCGGATTGCTGCACTGCCGGGGGGCTCGCCAACACCTCCCCGCGCCAGCACAAAGGCACCGCGCGACCAGCACACACCCATCGGATTGCTGCACTGCCGGGGGGCTCGCCAACACCTCCCCGCGCCAGCACAAAGGCACCGCGCGACCAGCACACACCCGTCGGATTGCTGCACTGCCGGGGGGCTCGCGAACACCTCCCCGCGCCAGCACAAAGGCACCGCGCGACCAGCACACACCCGTCGGATTGCTGCACTGCCGGGGGGCTCGCGAACACCTGCCCGCGCCAGCACAAAGGCACCGCGCGACCAGCACACACCCGTCGGATTGCTGCACTGCCGGGGGGCTCGCGAACACCTCCCCGCGCAGCACAAAGGCACCGCGCGACCAGCACACACCCGTCGGATTGCTGCACTGCCGGGGGGCTCGCGAACACCTCCCCGCGCAGCACAAAGGCACCGCGCGACCAGCACACACCCGTCGGATTGCTGCACTGCCGGGGGGCTCGCGAACACCTGCCCGCGCCAGCACAAAGGCACCGCGCGACCAGCACACACCCGTCGGATTGCTGCACTGCCGGGGGGCTCGCGAACACCTCCCCGCGCAGCACAAAGGCACCGCGCGACCAGCACACACCCGTCGGATTGCTGCACTGCCGGGGGGCTCGCGAACACCTGCCCGCGCCAGCACAAAGGCACCGCGCGACCAGCACACACTTACTTCAGCCCCACTGCGTCTTCCCCAACGGGCTCTCTGCGCTTGCTGTTGCTGGGGTCCCGGCGCAGAACGAAGCCCTCGGGCAGCCAGAGGGAGCCGTGCTTGCGCTTCCTCTTTGCCAGCAGCACCCCCAGCAGCAGGATGAACAGGACGATCACAGCTACCACCGCAAGGAGATACAGCAGCTGGGGCTCCTGGGGCAGCCATGGCTCACCTACAAAGCCCAAGGGGAACACAGCAAGGTCAGTGCTCTTCCGACAGCTCCTCCAGCCTCCTTCGCTCTGGGCGCCTCCTCCTCAGGATGGCAGGGCCTGAGGGGCTGGAACGAGGGGCTCCTGGGGCGCGGGGGCGCAGGCTCGGGCTATGCCCGGTGAGCCAGCGGGCCTGGGACTGGACACACACCTCCACCCCTCGTCCAGGGGCCACAGGGGCGCCGGGCAGCAACCGCCAGGGTGGAAGCAGTGCCCAGCTGTTGGCACGACCCCCCTGCGAGACCCTGAACAAGTGGCACACACTCCGTGCACACGGTACTCAGCCACGTGCGCAGCAGCTCTGGCGCAGACCCCGCTCTTTGCTCAAGACCTCCTTCCCAAATTAGCCCCGGCACAGCCAGGTGCGGTTCCTGGCCCGCGGCCGAATCTCGTAGCCAGGGCTCAGGTTCGGGCACAATCGCGGGGCATTTTGCAGCAGACAGGCGGGAACTCGGGCTGGCTGGGTTTTTTAAAGGCGCCTGTTAAACATGTAGAGGTCGGGGCGCGTCCTGCTGGACAGGTAAAGGGGAGTTCAATTTCCCGCATGGCCCTGCAACACAGGCTGCCACGTGCGGGTTTTAGAAGCCGCGTTACGCTCCACGCCACCAACTGTGACACCTTCGCTAGGCCACGCGTGCCGCACACGCCCACGGCACCACCCACACCTGCAATGCCAGCGGGCGCATGGCTACAGGGTCGGTGTTGGACGGGGACCGAGGCCGATGGAGCGTTAAACCCGCCACTCCGTGCGCTGCACCAAGCACTGCGCCAGACCCCGCCCCAGCGTTACTTACTCCGCACGGACACGAAGGGGTAGCGCAGCAGACCCTTGATAGCCTGAGCTGCCAACAGAGCGGCAGCGTCCTCCGTGCTCGTCAAGCACTGGTCTGAATCTTCCACACACTGCCGGTTGTCGATTTCCAGGAACACCCTCGTGCTGCGGGAACAGCCACAGGGCAGAGGCGTGAGCAGGGCCACAGCGGATCCGTCCTGCCGACCACGCCCTCTCCCAGGCTAGTCCTGCAGCCGAGCATTGGCCCGAGCGAGCCGCGGAGCGGGAGCCTCCCTGGGCAGAAGGGAAGTTGGGCCCCAGCGCCCGTCTGGGGAGGCACCAAGAAGTTCACTCACCCAATGACCTCCTGCTCCTGCTCCTGCTCCAGCTCCAGCTCCCTGGGCCGGCGCTGGACTGGGAGCGACCGGCGACTCCGGGCTGCTGGCCTCTCCCAGTAGTATGGGAACACCATGGGCT
The DNA here is from genome assembly GCF_049634645.1 of Pelodiscus sinensis. Lineage (NCBI taxonomy): Eukaryota > Metazoa > Chordata > Testudines > Trionychidae > Pelodiscus > Pelodiscus sinensis. Next base: position 194,307 of record NW_027465903.1, read on the forward strand.
CTCCCTGCGAGTCCAGCTTGATCCTCAGGTTGGTGTGCAGCACGGCCCCCAAGGAGCGCAGGAAGCTGCGGGCGTCGCGCAGCAGCTCCTCGGGGGCCATCAGCACCACCACGACCAGGGTCCCTTGAGCCAGCTTCTCGGCTTTGTCGCCGGCGCAGTCCAGCCCGTCCCAGCCGCACTCCTCGCTGTTGCAGCCCTGGTCGCAGTGCCCGTCCCCGTAGTGATCCGCACAGTACCCGTCGTACCTGGGGGTTACAGCAGCTGAGGCCTTCCCGCCGGGGGCTGGGGCACGAATACCCGCAGGCCGCCTGGCTCCGGGCTGGTCCCCACGGCACTGCTAGGGATGAAGGGCTCTGCCGCAGACCTCAGCCTGACAGCCGGGCAGGGAGGTGGCAGGTTGGGGGGCTAGCGACACCTAGACACGCCCTTTCCCCAGGGCCTCAGGAAGCACCGGCTGGGGGGGGCTTGGCTTTCCGGGGAAGCAGGAGAGGAGCCGACTTTGCTGTGGGTTCTGGAAGCAGCTCGCATGCGGTGCCGCTGAGCTCTGCCCCCAGCCGCGCCCGTCCCACAGCCATCTCCAAAGCCTGTGGACGGGCAGTGCGAGGGAGCGCGCCACGCTGCATGGGCGCTGCGGGGCGGGGGGGCCGTGGCCACGCACTCAAGCCGTGGGAGGCGCTAGCCGGGAGGGGCCCGCTAGCTGGGGGGAGAGGGGGGCCCAGCCCGGTGCAGGCCTTACCTGCAGAGCCGGCCGCGCGGGGCGGGGGCTGCTAGCCGGAGGGGGATCAGGGGGGCCCGGCCCAGGCCTTACTTGCAGAGCCGGCCGCGCGGGGTGGGGGCTGCTAGCCAGAGGGGGGGTCCCCGGCCCAGGCCTTACCTGCAGAGCCGGCCGCGCAGGGCGGGGGCTGCTAGCCGGGGGACGTGAGGGGGGCCCGGCCTGGGCCTTACCTGCAGAGCCGGCCGCGCGGGGCGGGGGCTGCTAGCCGGAGGGGGATCAGGGGGGCCCGGCCCAGGCCTTACTTGCAGAGCCGGCCGCGTGGGGCGGGGGCTGCTAGCCGGAGGAGGGTCGGGGGGGCCCGGCCCAGGCCTTACCTGCAGAGCCGGCCGCGCGGGGCGGGGGCTGCTAGCCGGGGGAGGTGACGGGGGCCCGGCGCAGGCCTTACCTGCAGAGCCGGCCGCGCGGGGCGGGGGCTGCTAGCGGGGGAGGTGAGGGGGGCCCGGCCCAGGCCTTACCTGCAGAGCCGGCCGCGTGGGGTGGGGGCTGCTAGCCGGAGGAGGGTCGGGGGGGCCTTACCTGCAGAGCCGGCCGCGTGGGGTGGGGGCTGCTAGCCGGAGGAGGGTCGGGGGGGCCTTACCTGCAGAGCCGGCCGCGCGGCTGGCACTCGAAGTTGTCGAAGAGGCACTGGGGCGTGTTGCAGGGCTCGTCGCACTGCCCGTTGAGCCGCTGCCAGCACTGCAGCGAGGCGGGGCACTTGGCCCAGGGGTCGGCCACGCTCAGGGAGCAGTCGCCCCCGTCCCACTGGCAGGCGTGCGTGTTGCAGTCGGCGTCGCAGTAGGTGTCCCCGGCTCTCTCCGCGCAGTGCTGGCTCTGGCATCCCTCCAGCGGCTGGCTGGGGCGCGCGAGGCGTTCACACTGGCTGCCCTCCGCGCCCCCGGGACACCGGCAATAGTAGTGAGGGGGCTGCGCCCTGGGGTGGCAGGTGCCGCCGTTCTGGCACGGGGCGCTGGCACAGCCCGTGTTCGTCTGGCAGGCCTCGCCCGCCGGCAGCGCTGGGCAGTAGCACCGGGGCCCCGAGGGGAACTGGACGCACTGCTCCCCTTGCCTGCACGTCACCAGCCCGCAGGCGCTGGGGCTGCCCAGCTCGCACTGGAACCCAGCGTAGCCCTAGGAGAGAAGCGGGCAGGGCAGAGCCATTAGAGAAGAGAGGTCGGCCTGGCACGAGTCTGTCAGTTCCCCACAGCCGGGGGCACCAGAACGCCCACCAGGGAGCTGGCCCCTGCACCTCGCCGCGCGTCTGCCCGGCCTGGCCCGGGGAAGTCAACGTGCTCGTCCCGCTTCCTCCCACGGCGACAGCTGTCAGGAATCGCCCCCCTCGCGTGGTCACTGCAGGAGAGCGCTCCGTGGAGTGGCCAAAGCCCTGACGATTTTCAAGCCAGTGCCAGGCCTGGCGAGAGGCTAAGCTCTCCCACGGGCACTGCGAGGGCTGGCATGGAGAAAGCTTCCCCCCGGCGCTCCAAAGGGAGGCTGGAGCACGGGGAGAGGAGGGCAGCCCAGCCGACAGCTGTGCACAGAGCCCGGGGCGCACACTTGCCCTGCAGCCAGGACTCAGGCCAAGCCGTTTGACGGTGGCTGCGAGGACCTGGCCTTGCTACCTGCTGCCAGGGCTTCGGGCCATTGGGGCCAGATGGGGGGAGGGCCGGGTGAGCACGTGCAGTGCAAGGCCACGGCACTTACTGGAGGGCACTGGCAGGCGAACCCCTCAGGGACATGACTGGCAAGTGCACACGCCCCGCCATTGCGACAAGGCTGCTGGGCGCACACGTCCATGACGGTCTCACAGCGACGCCCTGAGGAGGGGGAGGGGAGCACACAAAGTTCACATCAAGAGGCTATTTTCCAAGACGACATGACAACAGCTCCCCCCCAGCTGTGAGCCTCATTCGCTCTGTCCCCAGTGTCCCTGCACCTGGCGAGGGCAGGGAGCCGCAGAAAGCCCCTCGGACAGTAGGGCCCCGGTATCGCCTGGACTACAGCTACGTCGGGGGCTGCTGCATCACCCCTGCAGTCAGAGCAGCAGCAGAGTCGAGCCCACTGACAACACCGCGTCTGGCGGGGGAAAGCCGACTGCCCCTCGGCAGCCAGCCCCCGGAGGAGCAAAGATGCGGCGGCAGGTCAGTCTGGAGAGAGGGGCTGCACCGCGCAGACGGCACCTTGCTCAGACAGGAGGGGAGCCGGCAAACACGGAGTGCACCGCAAGCCAGGGTCCCCAGAAAAGGGGAGCAGGCCCCTCGGAGCCGAACCCCAGGGAGAAGAGCACCTTGAAGCATGGTTCTGGGAGCACCAGTGAGCACAGATTGACGGTCGGTGCCGCCCGTCACGCAGGAGGGGCGGGAGGCACAGGGACTGGTCGTCGGTGCCGCCCGTCGCGCAGGAGGCAGGTGAGGCGGGAGGGAAGGGGACTGGTCGTCGGTGCCGCCCGTCACGCAGGAGGGGCGGGAGGGAAGGGGACTGGTCGTCGGTGCCGCCCGTCACGCAGGAGGCAGGAGGGGCGGGAGGGAAGGGGACTGGTCGCCGGTGCCGCCCGTCACGCAGGAGGCAGGAGGGGCGGGAGGGAAGGGGACTGGTCGCCGGTGCCGCCCGTCGCGCAGGAGGCAGGCGAGGCGGGAGGGAAGGGGACTGGTCGTCGGTGCCGCCCGTCGCGCAGGAGGCAGGAGGGGCGGGAGGGAAGGGGACTGGTCGCCGGTGCCGCCCGTCGCGCAGGAGGCAGGAGGGGCGGGGAGGGAAGGGGACTGGTCGCCGGTGCCGCCCGTCACGCAGGAGGCAGGAGGGGCGGGAGGGAAGGGGACTGGTCGCCGGTGCCGCTCATCACGCAGGAGGCAGGAGGCAGGAGGCAGGAGGGGCGGGAGGGAAGGGGACTGGTCGTCGGTGCCGCCCGTCGTGCAGGAGGGGCGGGAGGGAAGGGGACTGGTCGCCGGTGCCGCCCGTCACGCAGGAGGCAGGAGGGGCGGGAGGGAAGGGGACTGGTCGCCGGTGCCGCTCATCACGCAGGAGGCAGGAGGCAGGAGGGGCGGGAGGGAAGGGGACTGGTCGTCGGTGCCGCCCGTCGTGCAGGAGGGGCGGGAGGGAAGGGGACTGGTCGCCGGTGCCGCCCGTCACGCAGGAGGGGCGGGAGGGAAGGGGACTGGTCATCGGTGCCGCCCGTCACGCAGGAGGGGCGGGAGGGAAGGGGACTGGTCGCCGGTGCCGCCCGTCGCGCAGAAGGCAGGAGGGGCGGGGAGGGAAGGGGACTGGTCGCCGGTGCCGCCCGTCGCGCAGGAGGCAGGAGGGGCGGGAGGGAAGGGGACTGGTCGCCGGTGCCGCCCGTTGCGCAGGCGGGGCGGGGAGGGAAGGGGACTGGTCGTCGGTGCCGCCCGTCGCGCAGGAGGCAGGCGAGGCGGGAGGGAAGGGGACTGGTCGCCGGTGCCGCCCGTCACGCAGGAGGCAGGAGGGGCGGGGAGGGAAGGGGACTGGTCGCCGGTGCCGCCCGTCGCGCAGGAGGCAGGCGAGGCGGGAGGGAAGGGGACTGGTCGCCGGTGCCGCCCGTCGCGCAGGAGGCAGGCGAGGCGGGGAGGGACGGGGACCGGGGAAGCCAGCAGCCCTAGGGCAGGGTAGGCAGGGGAAGGTTGGAGGGCTGCGGGGGAACCGGTGGCGTCCCCAGATGCTCACCGGTGAAGGCCTGGCGACAGACACACGTGAAGTCGTTCACCAGCTGGATGCAGTCGAGGCTGCCCTGGGGGCTGCAAGGGTTGGAGAGGCACTCGTTCACATCCCCCTCGCAGCGCTCGCCGGCGAAGCCAGGCAGGCAGCGGCAGCTGTAGCCCCCAATCTGGTCAACGCACTGCCCGCCATGAAAGCAGTGGGGCTCTCCCCCAGCCGCACAGTCGTCAATGTTCTCCTCACACCGAGGGCCTGTGAAAACAGACGAGAAGCCAGGGCCTCAGGTCTCATCAGTCACCAACTTTCCACATCTCCCCTCCACTAAATCCCAGCCCCCGGGCTCTGCTCCCGCTTTAACGGGACCCCTGCCCGATGCACGTCCGTCAGCTCAGACCACCCCATGAGCAGGTGGGGTAGATGGAGGCACGTCAGCCCAGCGCTTCTGAAGCGGCTCCAATGTTTGCTGCAGGCAGGCAGGCAGCTACTTTCAGAGCCCTCGATTCTGTCCTAGGGTGGAGCGACTGTTTGCTGAGCACCGCCCCACAGCTCTGCCTTGCGATGCACAAGGCTACAGGCTGCCGAGAGTAACCCTGAAGCCTAACGACAAGAGTCTGGGTCGACGGTTCACACTATCGCCAATGAGACAAGCCGACAGAAGAGTCTGCGGGTAGAACACAAGCTTGTAGAGGGCAGGGAACTACGGTTGTTAAGTAACGGTAACTGACTAGTCAAGTAGTCGCTGGAATTACCGTATTTCCCTCACCTCCGATTTATGTAACTCCCCACAACACTTGCTGTTCTGTAACACCCTGATGCTGCTGACTCGCGTGTCATCTATGAACGCCCACAGGCCTGCCCGCATCCCCGCTGCCCTTTGGGAATTTGGCTTTTCCTTCCTACACGCACCATTTTACACCGCTAACTACGAGGCAGGTCCCACGGCTGCACTCTTTGACCTGGAGGAATGGGTCGAAAACGGTACAGGAAATGTGATAAAACAGAAGGTGGTTCCCACAGGGATTATCTAGACTGGGGACCCTGGCTGGGCACACCCACGAGCGTGTGATCGGAGAGCAGGAGGAGGTTAACCGCACACAGCAAGGGGCGGATGCGGCTGTATAAGCCACTTCAAACGGCCTGTTCAGCTGTGCCGGGCACAGATTTGGCCCTCGCTGGGACTGGTGCTCCAGCAGGGGTGTCACGTTTCAGAAATAGAACAGGAGGGTTCAGAGAAAGATCAACATGTTTGTAAGTGGCTCAGGAAACAAAATCTTGCAGAAAAGCCGAGTGAACTGGGCTTGTTTGGTTTGGAAAAGGACACGGGAGAGAAATATTTGCTGACTGGTGCCAATATTTGACCCTCCCTTTCTTTAAATCTGCTACAGCAAAACCAACAGCTTAAGGAAAATGGCGGCTAGGTCTGAGCCCAGGTTTTATTCAAACAAGACGGCCTGGGAGGGGCCAGAATCCTCATCACTGAACAGACGAGGCTGCCAGCTGGTGGAGGACTGGGGGGTAATGAAAATCCTGCAGCAGAGCAGGTTTGACCAGATTCATTCAGACTTCCTTCCCGCAAAGGGATCCTGGGTCTGAGGTTAAGTGGAGGCTGAAATCTTAGCCCCTAAGAACAAAGGGCACCAAGGCACCTGCTACCCAGCTGATCCCATCCTGGCTCACATCATTCCAGGCCTTACACTGCACCAGTTCCTGCTGCAAAGGGCTCAGGGAGGACGTGTCTCCCAGCTCTCGGCACGTCTGGCCGGACAGCCCCTCTCCCACGGCAGGAGGCTCAGGCCTGGGGCCTGGATGGCATTACGGTCAGTTCACCAGCACAGCTGGCGTCACTACGAGTTCCCTACCCCGAGTTCCTGGCGGGCAGGAGCACATGAAATGATTGACGCGGTCAATGCAGGTTCCTCCGTTCTGGCAGGGCTGGAGCTGGCACTCATCCACTTCGTACTCACAGTTGACGCCTTGGTACCCGGGCACACACTAGTGGTATGAGAAGCAGACAAGCGTAAAGAAGCTGCCCCCGGCCGGGAGCGGCACACCCGCAGGGAAGCTGGGACACACTACGGGGCTGTGCACCATCGGGCTCTCTGCGGGACGGCGCAGGCAGCCAAGCGCAGCCGGAGCTCCCACAGTGTCTGGAGGGGGTGAGCCTGCCCTGCGGACAGAGCCGGGGAATCGGTGGAGGTGCACAGGCTGTCGAGCTAAGCAGAGCTCTTGCAGGCCCTCAGAGATCGCCCCCCGCCTCGCCGCTAGCGTCCTGGGACCAACAGTTACAAGTCCACGGACCCTCACGCTGGCCCCAGGGAACTCTGAGCACGCCCCTGCTGTAGAAGCTGGCCTGTATTTTAAGTGGCACGTAAAGTCAACCCCCTCTGAAACGTGCCTCCCCAATCCGGCCTGGGAGCGAGAGCTGGAACAGCAGCACGCCTGTATAGCAGCCAGAGGGGCCCCTTCCAGCCTGGGGAGCCACTGGGCCCCACTTCCCCACAAGATGAGCACTGGCAATTTTTTCCATATGCTCTCGTTTACTTTCACGTCGTCACAGAAGTTAGGGGTGGGGGAGGTGACGAAATCCACCCCGCGGGGTTCTAACATATTAGTAACAAGCTGCCATATCTCCTGACCCTGAACACTGTCCACCCGCAGCTGTCAGGCCCTTCAGGAATGCTGCTTCCCTCCCTGCCAGTAGCCGAGTTTCAACTCGGGCCAGGTCTAGCCTTGCGCGGAAGTTCAGGTGAAGATACACAACCCTAGCTCTGTTAATTGCCTTGCTGGAGTCCACGTACCTCAGTTCAAACTTCGGCAGCATTGCCACAGCGGGAGGGCAATGGGAGCAAATGCTGTCCTCAGCTTCCCTTACTACTCCTGATCTGACGAGTACCAGTGTCAGCAGAGGCACTCTCAGTGTTCGATTTAGCATGTCTTTGCTAGACCCGCTAAATCGAGCTCTGGAAGATCGATCACCACAGTGTCGATCTTTCAGAAAGTGAAGACGTGGCCTTATTCTCAGCTATATTAGCTGTGGTTTTTCCCACTTCAAATCTTGTTTGACTGTTTGCCCAAGTTGCTAAGAGCTTTAGAGCTCTGTACTGTGACCAGCTGTTACCCAGAGCTCTTCCTGTTCGATATAACCAGCAAGTGTCACTAATGTGGAGGGACTCTCTTCTGGAAGGAGAAAGAACCCGACATCTTCCCCTCCCCTTTCTGGGGGCCAGGCTGCTCTTGCCTTGTCACTCTTGGCTTACGCCCAGGTTACTGTCTTGGGTACGTGCAGACCCACGACAACTTGAGTAAATCTCAGGGCTGTTTGGAAAATGACCAGACAGGCTAGCAAAGGGCCTGGGAACTATTAAAGGGAACAGAGCACACGAAAGGCGAGGGAAGAGCTGTGCAACGAGAACGCAGGCCAGTAAGAGCGAAGCGTCTGCCGGGTGTCTCTTCTGCACTGCCCAGCTTTACCTCGCACTGATACCCCCCCAGGTAGTCGCGGCAGGTGGCACCGTTCCGGCACGGGTTGGAGGCGCATTCGTCCAGCTGCTCTGCACAGTAGCTTCCAGCATAGCCCAGACGGCACTGGCAGCGGTGGCTGCTGCCCACATCCAAGCAGATGCCGTCATGCTGACACAACTGGTCTACAGGGACCCCTAGAACAAGAATTGATTAAGCCAAGTCAGCAGCCGCCTCAAGGCAACACTTCGGAGAAAAGCTCCCGAGGGCCCTCCCAAGCGTGCGCTCCCCTGGGAACAGGCACGGCTCAACCCGACCGACACACCTTCTATCCCAGGGGCTGCTCTTCGAAACAAGTCTGCTCCCCCACCAGTGGCGCTGCCTTTGGCCGGGACGTGGTCGCAGCCGGAGGCAGATGAGGGCCAGCAGTGCCTGCTTGGATTCTTCCCGCAGATCACTAGACACTGTGCCTCTGCTCGGTGACGACCTGCAGCGTGCAGGTCAGTGTGCAAAGGCTGGCTTCCGCCCGCCCGCAGCACCTCCCGGAGAGGGCAGGGCCTGCCCCCACATTCTGGGAACCACCCGGGGAGACTTTGGTGCCCTCTCCTGCAGCATCAGGAGTTTTCCATCAGCGTCATTTGAATTCAGCAACTGAGCACGAGCCCTAAAGTTGTAGGCCACGAAGCATCTACGGACCAGTATCCCTGACCCACAGTACCAGACCCTCCTGCACCCCCTGGGAGGGCAGGGTCTCAGCCTGGTCCTGCGGCGAGTCACCGCGAGGGCACAAAAGGCAGAGGAGCCCAAACGGCAGCCCGTGCGGAGCAGATGACAAACCCTGAACGTGGACTCAGGGGAGCGTGAGCTTTGGGGCGGGTCCATCGCGGGGGAGAAAAGCATTCTGTGAGCCAAGGGCAGGAATCCGAGGGAGCTTGAGCTGAATGTCTGGAGGCTGCTCCTCCTTGTGAAACTCCCCGACTGCGCCTCACTGGCTCCAGGGCCACCATCTCCTGGACCCCGACACTCTGCAGGAGGGTCCGTGACGCTGCGAGCCCTGCAGAGCACGCCTTACCCCTCTGCGAAGCAGCAACCTGACAGGAGACGTTGGGCACGTCACAGTAGGCGCCGGTCCAGCCAGGCGGACAGATGCAGTGAACCTGGGCTCCCCTCTGGACGCACGTGCCTTTGTTCTTACAGGGAACCTTGGCGCACAGGTCCAGCAGTGTCTGAAAAACCAGACGCCCACTGAGCTGGAGGAAGGCGGCAGGCTGGCAAAGGGACTGCAAAGGCAGCTCCCCGGCCGGTTTGCTCACTCCGACTGGCCTGCCCTTTCCCAGGCGCACAGCTGGACACGCCAAGTCTCAGGAACTCACCAACTCCACATCTGCATTTTTCTCATCTCCCTCCCAATGGCCTCCTTCGCAGAGGGCGGGAAGTGGAATGCTCCTTGCTGCCATGACTGGCCTCCTTAGCCCGCCCTGCCAATTCATCCCCGTCCCAAGCGTGCCTGCTCTCCTGCAGGCTAGCGGCAATGTGCCAGCATGTCCCACTCCTGGCAGAGGCACCGCAGAATATGGATTTCTAGGGCCCAGCAGGGATACAAATGCCTACCCGCGGACAGACACTGGGATCTGCAGGGCTCTACTCCAGGAGACACTGCAGCCAATGGAGAGGAGCATGGTTCTGCCAAACCCAGCAGCCAGCGCCCCGTGCCGGCAGCTCCTCCCAGCAGCGCGGCTGTATTCCCACAGGAGCAAGAGCACCAGCTGCTAATGGGAGTGCCCTCTGAGTTCAATTTAGTGGGTCTTAACCAGACCTGCTAAATCAAACTCTGAAAGATTGATCGCAATAGCATTGATCTTCCCTGGAGTAAAGACCTGACCCCAGAAAAGTCTTGATGCTGTCTTCCCTACAAGAATGCACCACATGGCTGGCAGATGTGGTTTTCTGCTTCCCACTCCCTGTGGTTGAACACAGTGTGGCTGCTAGAGTGGACAGATCCAAGTGTAGAATACCCAATGCTGGAAGCATGAGAGGCCCCGTAAGAACAAGGTTTTTAGCAGGGTCAGAGGCTGTTACAGAAAGGACTGGACACCACAAGCCATGTCTACACCGGCTGTACGCCACTTCTGCTGTGGAACAGTCCAAATGAAAACGCTGCGTGTCAAGATGACGGCTGTAGAGCCTGCACTCAGCGCCGCTCACCTGGCAGTCCTTCCCGGTGTAACCCAGGGGGCAGAGGCACCGGTAGGCCCCCAGGCTGTCCACACAAGTCCCTTTGTTCAGACAAGGGTGGGAATCGCATTCGTTGATCTCCATCAGGCAGAAGGCCCCGGTGAAGCCCGCCGGGCACTGGCAGGAGAAGGAGTTGATCCCATCCACACAAGTGGCTCCATTGAAACAGGAACTGGAAAACAAGCACGAAAAAAACTCAGCGGCGCCAAGGACACGTCACTGTGGGAGAGCTGAAGAGCCCTGCGGGTATCTGCTCTTCCCGCGGCAGGCGCTGCCAGGCCGCTCTCTGTGCGCCGGCCTGCAGACTGCCCGCTGGGAGAGCCAGGCTCCTGGGCGCGGGTCACGGCTGGGGGCGCAGCAGGCCCCCTGGATGTCTGTGCTGGTCTCTTTGGGCCACACTCTGCCCCTCTGACCAAGTGAGCCCGCAGCCTGCGGCCGAGCCAGAGGCATTTCTTCAGAGACTCCCAGGCCCCACGGAGAGACCCAGCGCTGGAGACTCCCAATCATCCCTGGCCATGCCCTACTTTACAAGGTGCATCCTATTTTCAGTCTGACTAGCTCTGGCATCTGCTCCCAGCACCTGGCTCCGGCTTTCCCTTGTGCAAAGCTCCGGAGGTCGTTCGGCGGCACAGGGCACCAAATATACAGGAATCGTTTCAGGGACACCGGAGAGACGACGAATCAAGCATGGCGGCTGGTTGTGGCTCTGCTGTCTCTGATTCGCCAAGAAGCGAAAGGCTTGGAAAGGATGTCCCAGTAGACCACCGTAGGGTCCCCTTGGCACCTCTCTGATTATACGCAGCGTTTCTATCCCAGAGAGGCGGAGTTAATTTTTCAAGGGACACTGACCCAGTGGCAAGCCATTTATTTTACATCCATGACATTCCTTCGACCCACTGACTTAGTAACTCCACCCCCCACCATCGCGTTTGACAAGCTTCCTCATCAGCCTCCATCCGGAAAGGCAATTCATCTGCTTTCCATATTGCTGGCACCTTCCCATCAGCCCCCGGGACTGGGTGGCTCAACAAGTCAGAGCCGATTCCCACGATGCACCAGGCAGGATGCATGCTGCCTGGCTGACCACAAGAGACCAAATCAGCAAGTGCAACAGCACCGGAGACGTGTGTCCCTGTGGGACGGGGTGACCAACAGGCGCCCTTTTGGTGAACACCATCAGGGCGAAAGTGATCACAAAAGGGGAGAGGGCAATTCACACGTCCTATGGACCACAGGGGGCCAGAACTAAGGGAGCTGCCACCTGGACTTGCCCCCTGAGCACAGAGCCACACGTGGTACCTTGGACAGCACAAGATTCTCCCAAGCCACAAGCGAGGCAGACCCCCTCGGTTAGGGATGAGCGCGTCCCAAGGCCGCCAGGCAGGAAGACGGGTGCCCAGCGGTGCTCCGGTGCACAGCTGCCTGCAGCGTTCCATCCCTGTGGAAGGGCACTCACCTCTCGGTGCACTCGTCAATGTTGTTCTCGCAGTGGGTCCCCTCAAATCCTGCCCGGCACTTGCAGGTGTAGCTGTTGACGTAGTCCGTGCAGGTGCCACCGTTCCTGCAGGGCTCACTCAGGCACTCGTTGATATCTGCCTGGCACTTATCCCCCTGGAAGCCAGGCAGGCAGGTGCACGAGAAGGAGTTCACCCCGTCCACACACACAGCTCCATTCTGGCAGGGATCTACAACAGCAACACGGCCCACGTGAGGAAGGGCATACGGCTGCCAGGGCCTCCATCTGCCTCTGCAGCAGCATCTGAGCAACTGCGAGCTACCCTGGCTGGCTGTTACGGCCACATCTGCAATGTGATACAAGTAAGTTGCTCCCCCCAGAATCTAGCTGAACCGTCTAAATTTGGACTTGCTCTTGGATACTTGTCGGAGCTACTCCTGCAAAAAGTTGCAACTTTCCTACAGGGAAACTGTCCGGTTTTTTTTCAAATTCACTAATTTATGAAAATTCAGCTTATGATCCGGCGCTGCAGAACCCTAACTTTGGCACGCCAATCCTCCTGGAAGACAGCCCGTTTTCCTGGCCCTCGGACGGTTAGAAAGGATGGGTTCAGGAAGGGAGCACTGTGACGGGACAATCTAAGATGGTACTTTTGCTTCAGCAGGGCAGAGCAGACTCTCAATTTGAGGGTGCCCCTGGTGAATGTGGGTTAACGTTTCTACACTTTGAAACTCAAACCCTGAGCCTGACTCCTCCTGTTTTACGTGCTGCAGCCAGCTCCCCTGACAGCCAGCAAAGGCCATTCCAGCCCCAAAGATGAAGTTTCCCAAAGCTGATATGTTTGAAGCAAAGGGCTACAGCAGGAAGCGGTCCCTGCAGCGCCAAGAGCAGCATTAGCGGCATCGGGAAGCTGTTCCTCGAGCAAACAGGAAACGGCGTCTTTCGGAGAATAGCCGTGCACTCACTTGGGAGGCAGTCGTCAACGTTGCTCTCGCAGCCTCGTCCAGTGAAGCCCGGACGGCATTCGCACACGTAACTGCCCTGAGTGTTACGGCACAGCGCCTGATTCTTGCAGGGCTTTGACACACACTCGTCTACATCCACGGTGCACCTCTGGCCTGAAACCAGAAGGAGGCCAAGGGGTTAAGTCTCCACGGAGGTAACCGCAGCCACGAACGGCGGAGCGCCCCGTCCCCCCCGTCGCACGCCACGAACGGCAGAGCGCCCTGTTCCCCCCCGTCGCAGCCACGAACGGCGGAGCGCCCCGTCCCCCCCACGAACGGCGGAGCGCCCCGTCCCCCCCATCGCAGCCACGAACGGCAGAGCGCCCCGTCCCCCCCATGAACGGCGGAGCGCCCCGCCCCCCCCATCGCAGCCACGAACGGCGGAGTGCCCGTCCCCCCCATTACCTTCCCAGCCAGCAGCACACTGGCAGGCGTAGCCCTCCGAGTTGGGCGCTGGGCGGCAGACGCCAGAGTTCGCACATGGCTCAGAGGAACAGGGAGACAGCGCGAGCTGGCAGTTCACACCTACAAGAGGACACCAGAGGGGCAAATTGTTGTGGGCTGGGTGCCCCGATGACGGATGAAAAGACCACAAAGGGTTCTCCAAAGGAAGCAGACGGCACTCCACTCCTCCGCACCCCACGCTGGGGGAGGGGAAGGCCTACACGGGTACTGGGCAGAAGAGGGGGGCAAGTCGCTGTGACCCAAACTCTCTGGGGGGGTGCCAAGGAGAGGACTGATGGCTACGGCAGCCAGTCACGCAGGGGACGGGTCTGGAGCAGGTGGGCAGCATGTGGCCTGCGAGACATTCTGTTTGCTGTTGCCAGAGCCCGCTGGCTTTTGGCTGGGTAGTTTTTTCCGACCGGTGCCACTAACGGGACACCCACGTACAGCCAGGGCCCGGGAAGCGAGGTGCACGCTGATTGCACCCAGCACTGAGAGCAGGCTCCCCTGCGTCCCATCACAGCGCTGCCACGGTGCAATCTGCACAGCCTGCCAATACTAGGGAGACCAGCTTGGTTACGACAACCTTGTGGCTACAGGCTAAGCCCCCTGGCCCCAAGCCTCTCCAGCCTGCAGCCAGCTGGGAGGGGAGAGGACACCAACTTCCACCAAAGCACCTGCTTCCTCTTTGCTTTTGAACCCCGCCAGATGGCAGGAATCCAGGGGAGTGAACCTCGGAAGAGCCGAGCTGACATGCTGTATTCATGCTGTATTCCCCAGCAGCCGTCCATCCTAACCGGTTTCACCAGCCTGAGCTAGGGATTTGCCCCAGGGTGACTGGGCAAGGAGCAGGCGGTTCTGGCAGCGCAGTATTGTTAGCTCAGCAGAGCGCCGGTAGGGAAACCTGAGCGCGGTGGCAAAGGACGACTAGCGCTCGCCAGACACCGCAGAGCTGTTCGCTTCGGCGATTTTAGCTCCTGCACTGAGGTTGCTTCTGACTCCGGATGGATTCTACCGCAGCTCCCTGGCAGCAGCCATGGTCACAGGCGGACCAGAGAGCAAGTGTGAAAAAGCTGGACACTTTCTTTTCAGGGGCGGGGTGCCAGCTGCCCAGACAAGCCCAAGCCCTGAGATCAGGATGTTCCTGGTACTACTGGGGCGTCTGGCCACCCTAGCTGCCCAGAAGTGCTTTCCTGTGCCCTCGGCTGTACCCAATATTGCCAGCTCCGCAAGCCCCTCATGGCTTGTCACTTCAAGGCTGCGTTTTGCATCGTTCTCCTCCTTGGGCTGCTCCCGAAAACCACAGTGAAACTGCCGAGAGCAGAGACCGAGCCACCTGCGTACGGCGTGAGTCTGCCGTACACGTCTGCGCATGCCCAGACTGTTTCTAGTGCATCGGCCTAAAGCGTTTGCCTTTGGTCACCTTCCACAGCCAAGGCCTGACGGGCCGTTTCCATGCTGCTAGCGCCCCCGGCCTGTGCTCTGCTGCGAGAAGCAGCCCCGCGCACTAGGCCTCGTCCAGACTTTCCCAGGTAGAGACCGTTCATAGGGGTTGTGTGGTGAACACTCTTAGGAGCCCCACTGCTCAAGAGCTCGCTGTGTGCCTGAGGCGGCCATAGGCCAGACCTGTTACCTCTGCGGGGGAACGGACTTTCCCTTCCGAGGGAGTGCACAATAGTGAGAGTGGCGGAGAAACTGCCTGCTCTTCGTCATGCTCTCAAACTCTCCTGGGAAGCCCGGGACAGGCTGCGCCCCCAGCTGTGATCAGTTCACTCATGCTGGCGTTGTACCTCGCAGGGCGGCACTGAGACGGTCCAAGAAGTCTGCTGCACTACGGGGCAGTACAATGGAAAACAAAAGAGGACAAAGGCTCGTCCCTCGAGTTCACCTTTGAATCCTTTCCTGCATTTGCATCTGTAGCCAGCTGCTAGACTGTCACAAATGCCGCCGTTCTGGCACGGGTCTGACAGGCAGGCGTTCTGTTCCACTTCGCAGTCGGCTCCCCCCCAGCCTGGGTCGCAGAGACACGTGTACCTGAAAGAAAATAGCAGGGTTCTGCACGATCCCGGGGCAGCTGTGCTACCCACGCGACTAGGCAAGTCGACAGCCTGACACGGGAGGGGAACGGGGAGGATTTGCCCTTAGCAAGGTTCATGAATCATGTTTACCATGGTCACACCAGCTACACCATCTCCTTCATATACAACCAACCCAGGCCCACTCCTGCCCGTCTAACTTAAGCTAGTAGTCCAGCCCGGGCACAGCCTGGAGCCTTTCAGTAGCACGGCTGGATGGGCTCCACAGCGAGAGGGGATGGGCCCAGGGGAGCACACTGCGGTGGCTGACGCCTGTCCGGGAGGGGCACACTCAAGGGGCAGTGATAGGAAAGTGCATGGCTGCGTCTACAGAGTCCCAAAGAGCAAGCTGCTCTCCACATGCCCCCGGGCAGGCAAGAGGACACAGTTTCCTGCGCCTGCCATAAGCAGACAACCCAGCTATACTTCTCCACGTGCCGCTGCCTCCCGCATGGCCCCGCGCCTGGACCAGACCCGCTCGAGGCAGGCACCCGGCCGGGTGCAGCCGAGGCTGGTGCGCCGAGGAGAGCTCAGCCACAGCCCTTTGGTCTGTCCTTCCCCTCCCCAGAGCCTGGGCTCCTTCCGGCTCTGTGTCGGCATCTGGCTAGCTCGGAGACAACGACCTGGCCCGTCCTACATGCTTTCCCCACCGCATGCGATGTCTGCCCCTCACGCCCACCGGCCAGTTCTTGGCCTTGTCTCCCCAGGCACAATGCGCCAGGCCAGCATGCTGAAGGGATGGCCAAACGGCCCAGGAGGAACCCGGGACTCAGCAGCCCTGCTCCTTGGCACAGCAACGCTCCTTCCGAGGGTGGGAATCGGAGCTCGCCCGAGCGCCCGGCAGGGTGTTCCCAGGGCCAGCCCACGAGTCTGGAAAGCCACCCCCCAGGAACTAAGCCCCCCCCAAGCACTCCACCCGCCTTCTCCAATCGAAACTCACGGCCAAGCCGACTTTACAGACCCTACCACAGCCAAGCTCCCCACTACACATGCCCCTCTCCTGGGCGAGAGGAGAGGCCTGGCGCATGCGGTGCTAGTAGGAGGTGCTCAGACACTCCGAGGCTACGCATGGCAGGAGACCATAGCCCCGCAGACACAGGGCTGTCCAAGCAGGCAGGGGCCCGCAGATCGCTCCAACTAGCCCACGGAGACTCCCCCACTTCACCCAGTGGCCAGGTTAAGCTACGACATGTTTAGCAGACGTCACCTGGGCCAGCCGGGATCTTTGCCGCAGAGGGCATTTACTGAAAGACACTCCTTCCAAGGGGTCTGGGCAGCTGGAACGGCTCGGCCTGCTCGCCAGCAATAAGCCCGGCGGGCAGCCGGACACAGAGAGAAGCAGGAACAAAACGCTCCACTCTCTCCGCTGCAGATGACACGTGGCACAAGGCACTCCAGGCGCCGGGAAGAAAGCCCCTCTAACCCAGTGACCCTCCCCATGTGTCAGTGGCCCTCCTGCTCTTACCACTCGCCAGCGGCCAGGCCAGATCTGACTCTTCCATACAAACGCTGGGGATCTAAACACAGAGTTCATTGGCAAAAAGGCCAGGCCTCCTGACTGCTTCCCACGTATGCAGCACTGGTACCCAGGGTCCCAAGGCACTGAGCACGCCGCTGGCACTCACCCACTGCCATCCTGCGTGCAGTTGCCATGCACACAGGGGTTCCTTAGACACTCGTCAGCGTGCGACTGACAGACGGGTTGATGGAAGCCGTCTGGACACAGGCACCGAAACCCATTCATTTCATTTTCACACGTTCCACCATTCCGGCAGGGACTGGAGAGGCATTCGTCAATGTCCACATTGCACCTCGGACCTGAACGGAACACGCCTGGTTAACCCGCATTCCCACGCCCGCAGGGACACCGGGCGAGCTTCCACCACTCATCCCCAACACAAAGTCCCAGAAAGCCACTGGTCTGCAGCCATGTCTCACAGGCCTGGGCCCGAGACAGAGCCACTACACAATTACACACTCTCCAAGGGCTGACAACTAGGTAACTGCTCTGTGCCTGATGCAGCCTTCCTGGACTATCGGCTCGGCACCCAACCCCTCCTTCCTGCCAGAACACATCCAGATCTGATGTGTACACAGGGAAGAGCACACGGCTTCTTGTTGTCCCCAGCCACTGCCCGTATGCCTCTCTGCTCAAGCCGCCGTTCTGCCGGGGAGCCTGCAAAGTACCTGGCGCAGACGGTGGAAGCTTAACAAGATCTGACAAGAGAAAAGCACCAAGTGAGGTCTCGGCAGGGCTACGGGAGGCGAGATTTTGGCTCAGTTCTCATTGGAATCATTCTGGAACGCATTGCACCTGGCCTCGCCTGCAGGCCAATTAGCACGTTTGCAAGACGCAGCCCCTGCGATGGCAGTGCCAACAGGACAACTGACACCACGGGGTGAACTCCGTCCAAGGAGCAGCAGCGCGGCTGGCGGAGACGCTGGTGCCGGTGCTAGGAGCCGTGCGCCCGCAGTAACACTCGCGCGGGGGCTTTGCGTTTGCAGAAGGAAGGGGCAAGCTGGGCCATTCCCCAGGTGCCGTTCCGAGTGAGACCTCTTGCTGGGAGCTTCCACTTCCCTCTCCTGCGAGTTAACCCGCCGGGCTTTCCCTCGCTATTTCCTATGAGGCTGAGTCATGTGAAATGGACTAACTAAGCCGAACGGAACCACGCCCTGTGGCACCAGGCGAGGGCTGCTCCTTAGCACACGCAGAGCAGCCTTGGGAAAGGAGAAATCCAGACACTGGCTAGGCCCTGTGCTGCCAATACACGAAGGAGAGCCCAGCCCAGGGCGCAGACGATTAGCTGCCAGGCAAAGCTGAGCACAAGCCCGAATTACTGACAGTAGCTCTTACCTGTAACTCCCGGCCTGCAGACGCACTCGTAGCGATTAATGCCATCGACGCAGACGCCGTTAATGCAGGGGTTACTCGCACAGTCATCCACGTTGTTCTCACAGTTCACGCCTGCAACCAAATGGGATGAAATTCAAGAGATCCCCGACCTACCCGCACATACAAACGAAGCTAGAAGCCTCCTGAAAACAGCCCTATTCAAACTGCAGTGCTGACACTGCTTTGGTGTGCCAAAGGGATTCGTACGAGCACTTGGGGCGCCTCGCTCTCCTCTGCCAGTCTGAGGAGCTGTTAACTTCAATATTCATTTGAAAAAGAAGCCAGTGTTATTTGGCACAACCCAAATGGCTCTGATAAATAATTTGTCCTTCCCAGCAGAGTGCTCTGATGCATGGCTCTTAGGGGGAACCTTTTCCAAGAGAGAGCAACAGAATATCGAGGTGATTGCAGCCAGCTTTTAAAACAGAGTGATTGAAATCACTCTAGTCACGTCGACGCTTTGTGAAGCTAATTTGAGAGTTCTGTTGTTGCCACTTGAGATGAAAAATTAATATGAATTTAATCAACTAAATTATGAATATTTTAATTTAAGCACTAGGCAGAGTATCCTGGTTGGGAAAAAAGAAGATTGAGAATTGGGGCAGGGACCCTGCAGACACGTAGGCAGTGATATTAATAAAGCCAACAGGACAATATTACTAACTTGCTTCCTTTGTTTTGAAATTAAAAGCTTTAGTGGCATAAAGGCTGCCACTTGGAAACAGCGTTAAGAGTTTAGCCCTTTGTGCGCTAAGAAAGCTGATGAACTTTTCCACACTGGTCACACTTTTCAAACGTGGATTATGGCTGGGCTCCTAATCCCACAGAGTCCCAGGAGGGAACTTCTCAGAACTGCTGCAGCCCCAGTCCCGCGTGGGCAAGCCCACTCAAGAGCAGCAGGGCAAGGCTCATAGCTGCCTTGGCTTGGAGAGATCGCCCATCAGCAGGCGGTGCTGGCTGAACACGCAGCCCGGGCTATTGTTTATCCGTGTTGCGCTTGTGCGCCCCGAGCCCTGGCCTTGCACTTCGGGTGTGACCTTTCCTATTTCACACCGGCCCTTCCTGCCCGCAATCACCCAAGTAGGGCACAGAAGGCCCCCTCAGAAGTGAGGGGCTGGAAAAGGAGCCGAGCCCCCGGCTAGCTCCATGCAGACAAAGCCGAACTGCCCTGCCACTGGATGTGCAGTACCTGAGGTGCCCGGCAGGCAGTTGCAGTGATAGCCGTTCACCAAGTCGATGCAGCGTCCTTCATTGAGGCAGGGGCTGCTCTGACATTCGTCCACCTGCTCGCTGCATATGGCCCCCGTGTAGCCTGGGTTGCAGACGCAGGTGTACGAGTCAATTCCGTCCTGGCACTGCCCGTGGTGGCAGGGGTCCGGGTCACAGTTGTCGATGTTCTCTTCACACAACGTGCCGGAGAACCCTGCGGGCAAAAGGAGCAGGCGCGACTCGGAGGCTGAGGGATCGCACATTTACCTGGCCTTGCGCGGGGCCTTAACTCAAGTTTGGCTTTTCTGTACCTACTGTCCCTCCTCCTGCCACCTCTCCGGAGAGGCGGGTCGGCGACCCGGGATTACATATGGCTGCAAATCCCTCTCTCCCAGCAGGCTCTGCTAAAGATTAATAATGAAGGCTCCCCACCCACTGAATGAAATCTGCTGGAGCACGGCCTGGCTTGCGTCAGGCGCAGACTTTCCACAGCTGCTTCCAAGTCCAAAAAGGGGTTGAGTTTCGCCTTTCCCTAGGGTCATTTATTTGGTCACAATCAGCAGTCAAAGGAGAATCTTGGTGGTAATGGCTCCTCCTCTGGACGAGAGCCTTCCAGTCCAACCTTTCTGAAACCTGCGCTCCTGAATCTCCCAGCATCCCCTGGGATTGGCGTTAAGCGCAACTGCACGCTGTCACACGGCATGCCATGGCGGAGACAGGCATTTCACAAGCTGCTACCATATCCACTCAGGATGTGCTGACTAGTGTCTCGCCGAGGGTTACCCGCAAAATAAACGCCACTCCCAGCGTTTCCACAGAACTGCTTAGCGCAGTCAGGAGATGGACTAAGAGATTCAGCCTGTGGTTGGGAGCCCGATACAGGTGGGTGTGCCTGGTTCATTTCCCAGGCATGGGAGCGAAGACACGCCTCCTGCGGATTCTTTCCAACTCCTCAGAGAGACAGAACGGATTCCTTCTCCCTACCAGGCAGCAGGAGCTCCGGACCTCCCATTCTAGCGGCTGTTCTACACAACTGTGTCTTCTTTTGGGATTCCGGTGTCTGAACAAGCTTTGGAGTACGATTATGACATGGTCTGCAGGATGACAACTTGTCCCAGAATACGTTGCACAACCGTGTCTCCTAGGCTATGCCTACACTGCCGAGCTTTGCTGGGATACCGCAGGTATCTCGGAAAAGCTCTGCTGCGTCCAAAGAACATTTCCGTTTTTTCAGAACAGCTTCCGAAAAAGCAGATGCGTTCTTTCGGCATGCCCATGTTCTTCATTTTATGCGGAATAAGGGACATTCTGAAAGAGGAGGTTTATCCGACATTTGACCACATGTAGAAGAGCCAAATGTCAGAAAAGCCTCTTCTGAAAAAACAAACAAATGGAAAAAGATATGCAAATTACAAACTGCAATTTGTGTATCTTTTTCCAACCGCCCCTGCAGTGTAGACACAGCCCTAGGGAATAAAGAGAGATGCTTCCTAGCCAGTCATTGGCTTGTGGTGGATTCCTAGCTCCCAAGCCAAGAGTCGCTATGAATTCCTATGCAATCTCACCCAGCAATGCCTGCACCAAGCCCGATAACTTGTGGCCAGACGAGAGCACGTGTTCTAGAACAGCAGCTAGTCTCAACAGGACTCCCCATGATGGAAAATGAACCACGACTCTTGGTAATTCTGAGGACTATTGCGATGTCTCCTGCACAATCTTCCTCTGCCGCAGCTGCTGTGAACGCCATTTTGGAGAATTCTGCTGTTTCTAGTGGCGCTAACAGCACGAGGGGGCTAACACCCAATGGAGGGCCTGGCTCCTGCCCCAACAGCTTAGCGGCTACTCTCCCCAGCGGCTTTCTTGAACTGCTCCAGGCACCCTCTGCCACGTCCCTTCCTTCCTTGGGGAAGGGGACTTGCCCGTCATGCAGCCAGGCCACACAGCGGAGGGAATGTTTCTCTAAGTCTGATCTGGAGTGAGGGGCTCAGGTCTCCGGTGCCTTTAGGGCAGGACCGTCCCCGTGAACTCCGGGCAGAGCAGAGGGTGGGGCTGCTGGGCCACAACTTCCTGTGGCCACTTCTTTAAGAGAATGGGAGTCTCTGAAGAGATTTGCTGACAGGAAGCCAAACCTCACCCGAATCGACCAGCCTGAGCGTGTGCTTGGGGCACGGGCGAACCCGCCTCTCCCCGACCACCACAGAGCAGCGGCTTTCACTGCTGATGCTGGGTGTTCAGCCTGTGAGGCACCGTGTGTGTGTTCTCGCTCTGTGCCACCCAGCCCGGTGCAGACAGCTGACATGCAAGACCTCCAGCGACCTGCCCAATGGCACAAGATTTGGTCCGGGATCGAGGCACCCAGCCAGGCTTATTGCTGATGAAGCACAGATCTAGCTGGCGCCTGGGGCGTGGCAGCATGTGACCGGCGCTTCCTAGCTGACCCCACGGGTAGGGACCAAGGGGGGCCGTGCTGCTGCTCCCAGGAGCCATGGCGCACACGGAGCCAGGCAGGCCGGCCGGACCGCCAGAGCGGGGCAGGCTCCTGACCCCACGCCCTAGCGGGAACTGGAGGGCTGGATTAAAAGGTCTGCTGGGGGGATTCGCAGTGCTGCAGGGAGGTAGGCAGCAAAGATTCCTGGAGCCAGCAGAGCCCTGCTGCCCTCCTCTGCCCACTACCCTCGTTTCTCTCCCAGGGGCTCTAGCCATTGCCCGAGACACGGCGTGGAAGGCTAACCTGTGGCACACTGGCACTCGTAGCCATTTGGGTAATCAATGCACTTGGCTCCATTTAGACACGGGGTGCTGGAGCAGTCGTCAATGTCGATCTGGCACACGGCTCCAGTGAACCCTGAAAGGCAAGCGCAACGTGAGCCCCCGCCAGCTGTTCTCAGAGTAGGAGCCATCCCCGCCCCTCAAGCAGGCCCAGCTCTCCAGCCAGCACAGACACGGAGCTAGCCACTGGACCACGCTGGGAGAAGAGACCCCCGCTGAAAACCACCTCGAGAAAGCCAAAACATAATGTGGAGGAGGAAAGCTGGCTGGAGTTAGAACAGAGTCTGAACGCAATCTCTACAGACATTGCTCTGGAATTCATCCTTAGCAAGCCAGCCACTGCGCAAGCCAGCGTGCTAAGTCTCGCCAATGCGCGTCCAGTTAAATGCAGTGTTAACGCTGCATTGGTGCAGCTGCTCCTGCAAGGTATTGAGCGAGTGTTCCAGCTAATCACGCCTGCTCTCCTTTAAAGGGATTCTAAGTGGGGCCTGAGCTCTCTGCAGGGACGGCACGTCCCAAATAGGTTTGCACACGCTCCCTTCCACCCGTCTCTTGGGCCGTCTGCGGGCAGAAGCAGGAACACTTACCAGGTGGGCAGACACACTGGAAGCGATTGACTTTATCCAGACATTCCCCGTTGTTCACACAGGGATTACTCTGGCACTCGTTAATCTCCAGCTCACAGTGCACACCTTTAAACCCTGGAAAGGACAAGGGACAGCAGAAAGGCTTAGGAAAGTGCCCAGGGCGTTGGCGGCCCCTTAGTCCGGGATGGAAAATCAAAGCCAGATTTCACAGAAGTAGAGATTCCAGGTTGCACTGACAACTTTTGATGTCCAGAGACCATATTTTAAAGGCAAAATTACAAGTGTTCCAGTGGAGCTCTCAACTGTAACGTTACATTTTCAGACCTGCATGCATGAGCCCCCAGAATCACACTAGAACCAGAGATCGGAATTGAGGTGCACCCTTTTCTTCCACATGCTGAAAAGAGAGTGACAACAATGTTTTTAATGATCTGGGAGATGCTTAACCACATGGACCACAGGCCCCAATCTAAGAACGTAAGGAGAGTCACTGGCATTAAAAGCCAGTCACGTAGGGTATGTCTGCGCTTGCACCCTCTTTCAAGAGAGGGATGCAAATGGAGACATTCGAATATCCTGTGCTTCATTTGCATATTCGCATTATGGCACGAATAAGGTTTATTTTGAAAGAAGGGTTTTCTCTCGAAATAACCGCGTCTTAACAGCGTCTGTTATTTCGAAATAGCACCATAACGCGAATATGCAAATGAAGTGCGGGATATTTAAATCCCGGCTTCATCTGCCATTTCGAATGTCTTCATTTGCATCCCTCTCTGGAAAGAGGGTGCACGTGCAGCCAGACCCTCACGAACAAAAGAAAAGGGAGCTCAGCAGGCAGTCCCTCAAACGCACTCCCACGAGGGCAGACACAATACTGCATGTGGATTTTGGAACGGGTGGAGCAAGGCCTTCTTTTGTTGTTAGACTCACTAAGCCTGGGGTAAATTCACTGTGCGCCTCAGGGTGCCAGCTCGGGGTCTGCTGGAGCCAGGAAGGAATTCCTCCCCTGCACTTGTAGAACACGGCCCAGTCGGCCGAGAGCACGAGGACCCCCTTTCCCTGCAGCGCTGGGTATTGGTCAGTGCTAGGCTAGCCAGGCCACTGGGGTCTTTGGTGTCAAACGCTACAGAGAAGAGATTTCAAACATTAAACCATGTTTCAGTGATGAGATCTCTGGATCGACAGAACAGCTTCAGGCTCCAGGGAACAGCAGCATCTGCAAACCCTCGCCTTGGCCAAGCTCTGGGAATTACCCAAACCCAGATGTTGAGCTGCAAAGGCGGCTAGCGCAGCAACCACCTTGTGCGCTTGTATTTCATGGCCAAGCGAGGCCTTGCTCACTAGCAAAGTGCAGATTCGCTTTCCTTCCTCCTCCCCTCCCACGCCAGCAAGCCACGTCCACTGAGCTCATTCAGCCCAGCGGACACACCCTCCCTCCCACTTCTGAGCCTCTCCGTCTCTGCCGGCAGCCCGTCCCGCTGGGCAGGCACCCTACCTGGCATGCACAGGCACGTGAACCCTCCGATCTTATCCAGGCAAGTGGCGTCATTCTGACAGGGCTCGGAGAGACACTCGTTGATGTCCAGCTCGCAGCGCGGCCCCGTGTAGCCCTTCAGACATTCGCAGTGGAAGGAGCCTTCTGTGTTCACACATTTCCCATCGTGCTCACACGGGTTGCTGCTTGCTGCAACAGACAGACAGTTATGGGTCTCAAGCTGCTCTTCTGGGCATGGCAGTCTGCCCCCTTCTGGGAAATGAGACCAGTACAGAACTCAAGGGCCGCCCCCCGGAGCACCAGGCCGGATTACTGACCCTACTTCGGAAAGGACTGGAGGGGTCTCACATGGACAAGAATTCCGTGTGCGAAGGAAGGAACCGTGGCCTGGGAGGAAAGGCTACAGAATGGCCACACACCTCTACCCACGACACGGAGACGGTGCACTGGGATTCAGCCCCGACTCGTGACACAAACCAAGGTCACTCGCTGACGCGCGAAGGTGGCATCTACACAACGGCTCAGAGGAAACGTTCGCCAGTCACATGACTAGCTCAGGAGTGCTGGGACGGCTCTGGTGCCGTGCAGCGGAGGAGCCCAGCCTTGAGCTGTGGCAGCCCTGCCTCCAGGCAGCTGCTCCGTTGTGTCCCCAGAGACCTCGGTTACCGACGGGCCTCACCCATGGCACATTCATCCACATCGCCCATGCAGTCTGCTCCCTTGTAGCCCTGGGGGCAGGTGCAGATGTAGTGTCCATTCAGGGGGTTGGTATCACACAGCGCTCCCTTCAGGCACGGGTTGCTCACACACGCATCGTCCAAGTGGCACAGGAGACCTACAGAGGCAGGAGAATAAAAGCTGTTCTGTCGGTGGCACCACACATGTAGCGTTGGCCTCCTGTGCTGGGACGCCAGGCCTGGCTCCCATGGCAGCAGAGGTCTCCTGCGAACATTCGCCACGGGACGCTGACACCACCGTGCGACACAACACACCGGGAAGTCGCACTGTTGCGGCTGCAGAGCATCTGTCAGCGCTCCTCGTTGAAAGCGCCAGCTCGGAGCAACTCACCCTCGCTGGCGCGCCCCTAGCATGGCGTGTCTCCCTTAGCTGGGCCCCTGGGAGCACCCACGCTCTCGCTCCCTCACCCCCCACCCTGCCAGGCAAGGCGGCCTGAAAGCAGCCATGCCCCAGGCTCCCACTTGAGCTGCAGGGGTGTGCTACCCCCGAGGCCCAGCAATTCCAGGCGCCCTCTCCCTGGCTCTTGGGCTGCACTGCCTCAGCCACACAGGCCTCCCACCCAGGGGCATGCGGCACCTCCCACGGGACGGGGACACTTTTCCCGTGGCACCCTCTCCGGCTCAGTCCCTCGGGGGCCACAGGACTGCTCGGAGCTTGGCAGCGCCCGCTGGGACTGGACAAAGGCAGATGCTGGCGTCCTGTAGAAATGGCGCCCCCCCAGCGCGGCGCATTCCCCGCCCTTACCGGCCTTCCCTTCCGGGCAGACGCAGGTGAAGGAGGCCACGCGGTCGATGCAGGTCGACCCGGCAGTGCAGGGCGTGTTGGAGCAGTCGTCGATGTTCTTGCTGCAGTCCTCCCCGCTCCAGCCGTTGACACAGACGCAGCTGTGGCCCCCGTTGTGGTTGGTGCAGGTCCCGCCGTTCAGGCAAGCGTTGGGCTGGAGCTGGCACTCATCCACGTCCTCGGTACAGAACTGGCCTGGCGAGCCAAGAGGGACACGTCAGAGGCGGAGGGACGCCTGGACCCGGACGCCTTCCCGCTAACGGAGGGGAGCCAGCAGCCCCGAGCCCGCGGGCGCGTCGCAGGAGCCAGGCTGCGTCGATTGCGGAATGGAAGAGGACTAAGGAAAACCAACTGGCTGAAGGGACCCCTTGGTTTTCATCTCTGCATGGAGACGACCCGCGCATCGGCAGGCGGCAGCCTTGCCTGCAACCAACGCGCCAGGCTAGCCGACAGCGGTGCCCCGTCTGAGCAGCCAGGTCGCAGGCCAGCCCTCCGCGGCCAGGAACACCACGGGCGTCCGTGTTTGCTGCCCCAGTAGAAAGGCCCCCGGTGACGCTGAATTCCCCCGGGCCCCAGCCCTGGGGGAGGCGCCCTGCCGTGGAGGAACACAGCATGGGAGAGGAGGACGCTTTGCAGGTCCCTATCCTTGCAGTATTCGCGTCACAGGCCCAGAGTAGAAAGCAGATGTTGCTAAAACCCTGAGCAGACTCAAAGTATCTCTGCACAGGAAACATTGGGACCAGCTTTTCTAAAGTCCAAACCGGATGCTCCTGGGACTAAAGACGCTGCAGTTCTCCTGCCTCCCGAGGACTCGCTCACACCTGCTCAAAGATCCACTGACGATTTTCTCCTTCAAGTCCACTGGACTGACAAAGAACAGACTCCCAGAACCCTAGAACTGGCAGGGACCTCGAGAGACCGAGTCCAGTCCCGGGCCCTCACGGCAGGACCCAGCACTGTCTAGACCATCCCTGCCAGGGGTCTAACCTGCTCTAAATGCCCCCAGTGATGGAGCTTCCACAGCCTCCCTCAGCAAACTCCCAAGGACATGGCCCCTGGTTAAATGTCTTTGGGAATGTTTCCGAAACTGCAGCGAAAGCACCAAAAGGGCGGATGGATTTTTAATCCGATGGGTCTAGCATCGGTGCAGGTGTGTCACGCCTGTAGTGACACCGTGCGGGGCACAACCGTCAGAACAAAGGTACGTTGCTGACTCTGCTCCGGAGCGAGATTAAACCCAGCAGGAAAGCCTGTGCGGAGAGCACGCACGCTCCACCGCCAAGCGAAGGCAGCCCGGGGACGGACTGGGCATTTCCAGACTACCAGGCCGGACTCGCATTTAACCTGGCTGCCGTAGTGCTCCCTGGGGCAACTGCAGCCCACCAGCGTGCGGACAGGATACTGCTGTCTGCTTCCCCACTGCCACCCGTCCATGCTGCTGCGCCGCAGGGCAGAGCGCTAGCACGCCGTGGCTTTCTGCTCTGACGCGGGCCGCCTCACCCCGATTCGGAGCACCACGAGGCACCTGCCAGTAGGCTGTGCACAGCTGCTCTGCGGCACCAGACACATGCACGGCCCCAGCAGCGGTTCTCAAAGGGTGGGCCAGGACCCCAAGGGGGCGTGACTCCATCGTAAGGGGGTCGGCTGGGCTGGGCTAACGCCCGACCCCACCGCACGGGGCTGAAGCAGCAGCTCCTGAGGTCTCTTCTAGGGATGTAAAGTCCCATGTAATCCGTTAACCAGGCGAATGAGGGCGGGTGGGGGCGTCCAGGCCAGCCTGGGCCCACCACACTGTTGGGTGGCAGGGCTCAGATTAAAGGTCTTCTGCCTGGTTCTGAAGTCCTTGGACTTTGGCCCCTTGCCTGGGGTGGAGGGGCTCGGGTGTGCTCAGGCTTCGGGCCTCCCCCTTGGGGGTCGGGCAGTGGGTTTGTTCTCAGAACGGGCTCCTGGTGCAATGAAATTTGAGAATCCCTGCTCTAGAGTATAAACCCGTGTTTCTTGCCCTCCTATGTAACACATTCCCCTCCCCCCCCCCCCGCCAATTCCCTTTCCCTCCTGCACCCACTTAGAATTACAGAGAAGTAGGGCTGCAAGAGGCCTCTGGAGGCCATCGCGTCCAACCCACCGACAACCGGCATGTGGACAAGGGCAGTAAGCACCCAACTAACTCACCCCAGCCAGGGCCTTAAACACCTCCAAGGACGGAGACCCCACGCCTTCCAGGGACCCAGCCCAGGGCTTCCCCGCCCTCCTCGGGAAATCACTCTTCCTGATATCCAGCGTAGACCTCCCCCACTGCAACTGGAGCCCACTGCTCCTCGCTCTGCCCCCTGCCCCCACTGCAACTGGAGCCCACTGCTCCTCGCTCTGCCACCTGCCCCCACTGCGAACAGCCTCTTGCCAGCCTCTTTGGAACCTCCCTCCAGGAAGTTGCAGGCTGCTCTCAAATCCCCCCTCACTCTGCTCTTCTGCAGACTGAACAGACCCAAATCCCTCAGCTCCAGCCCCCGAATCATTGTGATTACCCTCCGCTGGACCCTCTCCAGTGCGTCCACAGCCTTTGTGTAGTGGGGGCCCAGAACTGGACACAATACTCCAGATGTGGACTGACTAGTGCCGAATAAAGGGGAATAATCACTTCTCTGGATCTGCTGGCCATGCTCCTCCTAATGCCCCTAATATGCCATTGGCCTTCTTGGCTACAAGGGCGCCCTGTTCACTCCAGCTTTGCATCCACTGGAACCCCCAGGGCCTTTTCTGCAGAACTGCTGCTTAGCCAGTGGGTCCCCAGCCTGTAACAATGCTTGGGGATTCTTCCGTCCCACGGGCAGGACTCTGCACTTGTCCTTGTTGAACCTCATCAGATTTCTTGTGGCCCAATCCCTCAATGTGTCCAGGTCCCTCTGGACCCTCTCCCTGCCCTCCACTGAATCTACCTCTCCCCACAATTTAGCGTCATCCGCAAACCTGCAGCGGGTGAATCCATCCCCGCCTCCAGGTCAGCAATCAAGATGCTGAAGAAACCTAGCCCCAGGACTGACCCCGGGCACCCTGCTTGTTACCAGCTACCAACTGGACATGGAGCTGCTGGTCACTAGCTGCTGAGCCCGAGGATCTAGACAGAATCCTCCCCCTCACAGTGACTTAGAAAGGCTCCTAAGCACAATGTTTATGGAGGATCTGCCAGCTGGGTAAAGCAGGAGGCAACCCAAGACAGCCTGTATCTACTGCCCAATGTAAAACCGGAGCCGGACTTACGAGGAGATCAGATTTCACTTGGGTCGCTAAGCCCTGGTGGACAAGGCAATTCCATGACTGCTCCCGGAGGCAGACACTGGCCCCAAGGGACGGTCAGAGGGGATCTGAAGCCTTCTGACAAACTGTTGGGCTCCAGTGAGTCAGTCACACCCACCCGCCAACTACTGCCCCAAGCCAGTCCCACGAGTGAGACATCGCGCACACAGACCCCACGGGGGTGGGGCACCAGTAGAGATGAGACACATGAGTGAGGGGAGTCACTGGTGGCATGGGATGAAGGGGTGAGCTGACAGGTGTGGTGGGATGGGATGGTGATGAGAAGTGGTGGAAAGGAGATACTTCACCACATTAAACCACTCTTCATCTTGGCCATCCCCTCTCTTCACCTCCTCTAGAAAACACAGTACTTTGGGGAAAGACCTAGCAAGTGGAGAAATCTGGAAGACAAAATAGAACAGTTACCGCTCAGAGCCACAGAAGTGCGCCGCGTTCTCCTGCCAATACAGCAACGCCATTAGCAGCTACAGTCACGACTCTCCTCCCTCCAGGGTCTGCTCTTAGCTTGAAGGGATACGCTGGTATCGCTTCTCAGCAAGCAGCCCCGGACCAGTTCCCCGAACAGACGGCATTATACTTAGGGGCCTCCCAAATTCATGGTCCATTTGGGTCAACGTCATGGTCATAGAATTGTAAAAACGATACATTTAGGGTTTCAGCGACTGAAATCTGCCGTGTGGCTGTGCTGTACCTGTAAGGGTCTGGTCCGGTGTGAGGGTCACGAGGTTACTGTAGGGGCACTGCGGCCCACAGCTGGGAGCGGTGGCTGCTGGTGGGGAGCCCAGCTCTGAAGGCAGCGCCCCAGCAGCAGCACAGAAGGGAGGATGACCTGGCCTGGTGTTGCAACCCTTGTTTCTGCACTGCCTGGACACTGGTCACAGCTGCCACACTCTGACAGCAGCAGCACTGAGCAAGGGTGACATGGGCATGGTCGTGCCACCCTTACATCTGCATTGCTGCCAGCAGGGCGCTGCCTTCGGAGCTGGGCACCTGGCCAACATTCCAGCCACTGCTCTCCAGCTGCCCGGCTCCGAAGGCAGTGCAGCCCTACGGAACCCTCCTAAAATAACCTTGGGATCTCCTGCAACCCCCTTCTGGGCCAGGACCCCCAACTGGAGAAAGTCTGGTCTCCCCATGAAATCTGGCCAGCACACACAGGGCCAGGCTTCACATTCCACAGTCCAGGATGCGTTTTGCATGGCTGTGAATTTGTAGGGCCCCTATTATACCAACGAAGCATTTCTGCAAACGTAACAGCCCATGCAGAGTTTCTGCACAGCGACATCCGAGGGGGAGGGGAGGAGAATGAGGAGTCACACCCTGGATCAACACGGCTATGCCAGCCAAACCTAGCAGTGTGGACCAGGCCTCGGCAGGAGACAGCGGCCCAAGATGAGGTCAGCAGGAGTTAGAGCAACGGTGCTAGCTGTTAACGGCCCAGGCTCAGCATCAGGCAGCCCAGCCCCCTTTCTGCTGCAGACAGGCTCATGCAAATGTCTTTCAGCGCCACTCAAGCCCCTCGAGACTGTTGGCGCGCCCAAAGCCGGAAGGTCTCGCACACGGGGGACAAGAAGCAGGAGTGCTGGACCGGCAGGTGTCCTTCGACCAGAGACCCCTGAACACATCCAAGCTGTGCTCAGACTCTCAGACTTTAAGGTCAGAAGGGACCGTTATGATCATCTAGTCTGACCCCCCGCACAGTGCTGCTTCCCAGAAGCCCACCTCCCACTCCAGGCTCGTTACTGGCAATGAGCAAGCAGTGCCGAGTGAAACGGAGGGTCTGGCCGACATTTCATAACCATCTCAGTGCAATCGCAGCTAGCGCAGGAGCCTAAACCCTCCAACGGGAATCTGCCCTGGCACAGGGGGTGGAGCTGGATGCAAATGGCAGGCTCCAGGACTCGCTGCGGGGGGCGCTGTGCCAGTGTGGGCAGGGGATAGAAGAGAGAAACGGGATCGTTATCCGACCTTCCCCCCGGGCTCCCTACCCCCAAGGAGATGTGCTGGTCCCGGGGGCAGCAGCAGTTCTCCCTGGCATCCCCCTCCGGCATCAGGAAGGAGTCTCTCTCCTTTGGCAGCTCTTCCAAGCGAGCTGCTGGGCAGGACGTTTATACTTCCACGCGGGGCATGAGCCTCCTGATCTGCCCAGCAGGCGGCTTGCGGCTCCCTCTGGGTCTGCCTCTGAGGGAGGCCAGGCCGCCGGGCTAGAGACCTAGCGATGGCTTGGGGAGCGTCACCACGGGCCGCCCGGGCAGGGCTGCCAACGACAGATGCATCGGGGGCTGCCTGCAGCGCCAGGGAGGCCAGAGCTGAGCTGCTGGGAAGTGAGAGCAGCGGATCCCTCCTGACAGCAAGCGTCTCTGCCCACACTGCACAAGGGAAGCAGGACCGAGTCCAGGGGGAGAGGGACAACCAGGCGCCTTCACCAGCCAAGTGAGAGGTCTCCTGCGACAGCTTTCCTGCAGGGCGGGAAGACTCGGCTGAAAGCCCCAGACAGCCTCTCCGAAATGCCTGCCACGTGAAGCAGGCCAGGGCAGAGCGTGGAGCCTGCGGACAGCCCCTTGGCAAGCCGGTGCTGGACGTTCACCGCGCTGCTCTCGGCAGGGGCAGCACCACGCGGCACGGACAGACCGAGAGCCTGGAAAGTGGGATCAGCTGGACGCTGTGTGAGAACCGCTCTGCCGGGGGGGGCGGGAGAAGGCCACGGCGAAGGCTTCGCCCTTAGGTCCTCCAAGCAGCTCATGTAACACCTGAGAGGCCACGCGGAGGAGCGGGCTTGTGTGCCCAGGCATAAATGGTGACCCCACTTTGGTCCAAAACAAAAAGCTGTAAGTGGAGCAGCACGGCATCGGTTCAAGATCACCCAAAGCCGGGCCTGGCTTGACAGGCTCAGAGACGACCAGCGGTCTGAGCTGCCACTTTTCAAAGATGCTCCAAGAAACAGTGCTTGCTTGCTAGCCCGGAGCAAAGCCCGGACCAGCCATAAGCAGCTGCCAAAGCGGTGGCACAAGAGAGGCTCCGTGCCTCTCCAAAACGCTCACGCAAGGCACGAAAAGATCAGATTCCGCAGCTCCACCCAACCACAGAAACCCTGCAGGGCTGATGGCAACACGGTGCCTTGCACTTACCCAACACTGTCACCGAGATCTGAGGAAGAACGTAACGCCCAGGATGCCTCAGGGGACTAGCAACAGTCGCCTCCCCTCTAGCTGTGTATGCGATAGCTCCACTGGATTTGCTGCTGCAGCAGCCACGTGAAATAAAAGATGACCCCAGAATATTGGCAACATGTCACATGACCACGCAAAGATTCAAGACAGCAAGATACAGCCCGGTGAGAAAATTGTGCTAGATCACTTAGACAAATCTCTAAAAGCAGCAACAATGTCTTTTGTCTGCAGTGCCCAGTGCATGTTGGACATAACGCACAACACCGAGCTCATTTAACTGGGCATGGGAGAATGACGTGGATATAAAGAGTAAAGGTTCCTGTTACTTGACGTGTGGTTTCCCACAGTCAGGGAGATGCCAGGTAAAGACATGTTCCCAAACACAAGCTTTTGTGAAAGTGAAGTTAAGGAGGCAGGGACGTGTCAGTGAACTAGCGCACATGGCTGCGAATGAACACTAGACACGCAGCAGTTCAGAGTCAAGGCTAGCCTGAAAGAAATCCAGACAGCTGAAGGAGTGGACATTCAATGGTAAAGCCACTCACAGCTGTAACCCGCCTGTGGGCCAGCCTGCCACAGTGCACCGCAAGCATGCTCAGCCTGTGCCGGCGCACGCTAGGCTGGGGAGTCCTGTACACATGCTGCTCCGGGACCAGCCCGCAGCGGGAGTGCTGCCGGTCCACCAGCGGGGCACATGGCTGCAGCCGTCCTGCGAGGCCGAGAACTCATCGGCATATGCCCCGGGCCCACCTAGAGAACTGAGCCGCCAGCCGAGAGCGGCAGCAGTGGAAGTGCTGAGGGGAGGTGAAAGTGAAACTGCTTGTTACCCAGCAAGCAGCCTGAGCCACTTCAACCCTGAGCGCTCGCGGCGCCTAAAAGCCAGGCTCCTGCAGGAGCGGACGCGCCCGCCGCCTTCGCCTTCCCTGCAGACGGAGGGAGCTCCGGGAGCCGCGTAGCCTGGCTCTAGAGCCCGGGGGCAGGGAAGTGGCAAGTCTCCCTTTCCCCTGGCTCTTGCAGGGGAGCCTTGTCGCTGCACATGCAGGACCCTCCTGCGGACCTCAGGGTGGGCACAGGAGGCGGCTCCCCCTGGGAAATGCTTCTGCCCTTTGAAGGCCTGTGAAAAGCTCCGGAGCCTTGCCACACGCAGCCCAGGAGGGCAAGTCCCGCTTTGCCTTTGGAAGCCTTGAGAATTTAACCACAGCCCCAGCGGGCTCATGGCCCTCCCCACCCCCTCCCCGTGGACGGGCTACTCGGCAGCCCCTGCCAACGACCCGTATGCGTAGCTAGGCGCGTGATGCTCCAATAAGGCAGAGTGGCCTCCTCGGGGTCACGAGAGGGGTCCAAAGGGTACCCAGTAACCTAAGGCTCCACAGCGTGGAGTACCCAAGACAGCTCCACAGGTTCCCTGGGGTTCTCACACCCGGTGCCTCCTTCGCGCCGTGGAGGCACCTGCTCCCTCCAGCGCCACGCCCTGCAGGTCCTTTCCACAGCTCCGGCGTGCATGCAAGCAGAGCTGGGGGCGGGGAGAAGCAGCCGCTCTTTCCCTCGCCCCTTCCCCGAGCTCGGACACAGAGAAAGGCCCACGCCAAGCGGTCAGACACCCTGTTTGCTGGTGTGTTTTCCCTTCAAAACTAACTGCCTGACCCAGTTCAATCCTGGGGGAAGTGACTTTCCCGACACGCTTCCTCTATGGCGTGTCTGCAATGAGGCTGATTAACTCTACCAGGAAAAAGGCTGGAAAGATGCTATGGAACCTTCAGTCTTCAGCAGCCAAATTCCCTACCCGACGCCCGTCTGAGCTGCGGAGCCACGATGGCCTCCACTAGCGCCCCGTCTCAGCACAGGCCAGGCCAGCTCATTCACGCGCCGTTTGCCCACTGCACTTGCCATTTGCAGGACAGATTCTGCACTGGCTCCCGGTGGCATCTACTAGCTTTGTGGCTAGTTTCTTTGCTTGTGGATTCTGAAGCAGGTGCAAAACGACGTTCAGCTGCAAACGAAGCGAGGGCGTGGCTGTGCCATGCCGCAATCATGCTGGCGCGCTTACTTGGTTCTGCTCTGGGGGAGGGCCGGCGCCATCTCGCGGTTCAACAAGAGCGTGCCCCCGCGGCGTGTCCCCTCCGTGGCGTACGTTATTTCCCTGGGCTCCGTGGCAGTTACGCAGCTGCGCGATGCGTGCCACAGCTGTAAGGGAGCAGCCTGTGCAGGAGTCTCACGGCACAGTCCGCGGGAGGACGGCATGTTTTAACGTACGTAATGCTTGGGAGAGTCTGCCTGGCTGCGAGGCCCGGAGGGAAAAGCACGGCAGGAGCAGTGTGCGATTCCTACTCTGGCCCTGCGGCGGAGCTGCGTTCGGCGGTGTCTGCACAAGCAGCGAGTCGCCTGCGGCACCCAGAGCTGTGCTGAGGCATCAGCCTTCTGCTGAAGCGGTTGGAAGCACAAAGCCCTGTGCCCAACACTTCTGTTCGTCTGTAAGGGGCCACAGGCCGCCTCTTCATCTAGTCCCCTCCCCCCACGCCCTGTGGGGACCACCACCAGAGGTTACGTGGGAATTTCTCCTCCGTGGCAGTGAGGGCTTGGATGTGCTCCCCGTCCACTAAGAGTGTCGCCAACACTCGCCCTCACAGCTACTGCACGGCTAATGCCAGGCCCCCGGCGCCAGCCTGAAACGGGGGAGCCCTGTGAGCCCTGAGACCTGCAGCGACAGCGTCCCCAGGACCTACCTGTCCACTGTGGGAGGCAGTGGCAGTTGTAGGTGTTGACGCCGTCCACGCACACCCCGCCATTCTGGCAACTGTGTCGGGGGCAGTCGTCGATATTCTGCTCACAGGTGTTTCCTGCAAAGCCTGGCCAAGGGAGAGAGACACAAGCCTGAAATGACGTTCGGGGTCCAGCAAAGAGGGTTGCTGGGCCGTGGGGAGAGACTCAACCTGCTTGTCCAGTTGCACAGCAAAGACTTGTCAGTAACCATGTCCTGCCCTGAAAGGGCCAGACCAAGCAACCAGAACACATCCCAGTCATCTTGCTCTGGTCTCTCCAGAGTCTCCCCGGTGTCCCGAGGGACCAGCTGGGAGTGCTTCTCGCACAAGCACAACTCCACTCCCACTGATCACTATGCTTGTACGTTGCCCTTTACCTGGCCTATGCACTGTAGGTCCTCTGAGCAGACTGTGTCCTCCTGCTGTCTGTACAGCATCTAGTAAAACAGAGCTCCTTGGCTGATCCCTAGGCACCACCGCAACAAGTAGCACCCCTCGTTCGGACTGCCAAAGGCAATGCTGCAAGAGACTTCTGGGCTTCAGTTTCCCCATAGGAAAATGCCGATCTCCGCATTGGCCTGCCTTGCAGAGGGCTTGTGAGGTCTAAGTAAGCGACACTGGCAGAACACCACGAAGGCCAGGCAGTGGAAGAGGAAAGAGAACAATTTACCCATTATTGTTTCCTGCCCTTCATCCATCTGCCAATGCCACCGACGCTGGGCCACAGCCTTTAGGGAAGTGGTGTGTCAGTTAGATCAATGCAACAGCTCTGCAGGAAGCAGAAGTCCTGTGTGCACTTTATACGCTTGTGCTCACTTGAAACAGGCTTTACAAGCCGTATGCTGCACTGAAACACCCCGAAAGGGCGCGTCTCTACAAGGGCTGCCTTGAGCAAGGATATACTCCAAACGTACATGGAAATGGCGTAGAAGAGAAGCGAGCAGCTCGACCAGCAAGCTCAGTCAAAAGTCTCATGCATCTTACCAAGGGGGGATTTGAAGCATCAAGGGCCACACCATTTTGGAGTTACAGTTTCACAAATGCAAGTAGTTATGTTTTCTGGTCACTTCTGATCTCCCAAATGCCCTAATCCAATTTGCTTTATTCCTGTCCTTCTAAAATACAGTTGAAACTTTGGGGCGTGATAGTTATGCCTATTGCAGGTCGCGTACAGTCTGCAGCACTGTGGCGGGATTGACAGTGGAGTTCACCTCTTGCTGCAGGCTGTCCTAGAGCCGCTCAGCTTTCTGCGTTAGATCTCACTGTGTAAAGCAGCACAGGGATGCCTGCCTGAGATGACCAGGGGGCGACCTGCCCCCATTCATGTCAGTGGGGGCCCCAGGGACCGGCTCTGCGTTGCGAGGATGTAGCAGTTTGGGCCACAGTTGTATGATATGACACTAAAAGCTAGTGGACACGTGACGTTGTTTCCTCTTTCCACAAGGTATTCCAGTTCTCACACACTCTGCTCCGGTCTGACAGATTCTTCCTGGACAAGCTCTCAGAATTCCCTCGGGTTCTTATCTAAGTAAACGGGCAATTATTGTGATGGATAACAATGACTAATCACTTTCCCAGCCACCAACTTCCTTTATTGACTTGTTTAACATTCGGTTGCCAAGTCAACTCCTTATTTGTCAGATATTTACAGCTGTACAACTCATTCTCACCACATTTCAAAGGGAGTTTAAAATGCTGCAAGTTAAACATCTCCCTCGTAAGTGTCATTTTCTAAAGCTGATTGAGCTGAGAAACTTCCCATCTGTTTGGCGTCAGGGCCTGCCCACACAGGGCCTGTACCCATTTGCCTAAACCTGGAGAAAGGGAGTGCATCCGGCCCAAGCGCCAGCGCGGATGGAATGGTGCCCGCAGAAGGAGGCTGGCGCTGGCATAGCTTTGGGGAACTTTGCCTCTAGAACTGTGGAATTTCCCCTCATTTCTGCGATGTGACTGAGCTTAGTGCAACATCTGGATGACAAACACACACGAACGAGCTGGAAAGCTGCAAGTATCCCTGCCAGCGACACTGGGCAGTCAGAGGAGCCTTCTCCTGGGCAGTGCTCCTACCCACCAACCTTCTTTCCCTTGGTTCTGGTTTTGAACCGGGAAGCTTGGGAAGCCCTTTGCAGCAGCCCGGCCACCGCGCCGGGACTGGCTCAGGCCCACCAAGAGAGAGTCTCAAGGCCGCTTGCGCAACGAGTCCCAGTCACGGCAGATGGGAGCGATGCTGTGGGAGCTCTGGCTTCATTTAAGATCCAGATGGCTCTGCTCTGGCATCCTCAGGGCCCGACTGGTCCTGAGGGAGGGGATCTGCGGGAGGTCCCCTGTCATTGGCCTCCCAGCCCTCCCTACGGCCAGGGGGCTCCTGACGAGTTGCTGTCCCCCGCCCACACTGCCAGACCTCCCTCTCCCTGAGCTCCGTGGCCCAGCAATGCCGGATATGGCGGAGCAGGGCGCCCTAGTGCGGGGAGCTCCGACACACAGCCTGCAAGGAAAGGTGCATGGTGCCCCCGGCCCCTCTTGCATCCCGCAGGAAAGGTCACGTCACGCATGGGAGCTGTCTCCCTGGCTCTGAAGTTGCTGTTCTCCTTCCCCCGCTCCAGCACTCCAGGCATGACAAACCCTCTGGCACCTCGGGGGTCAAAGCTCCAGGCCAAGGAACTCAAGCGCCGCTAAGGAGGCAGCAGAGCCTGCGAGCCATAACCCACGTCTCCCTTTTACAAAAGAGGGGAATTCAAGGCAGCAAGTTCACGTGAGACCGGGAAATCAAGAGATCTGAGAAGTGGGTGAATTTGAGCCATGTGTTTACCCATCTAGTTAGCCTTTTCCCTGGGCCCGGAACCCACCCTTCCTCTCCTGGCATCCCTAACCCCTTCTCTCTCCCTGTCGCTAGGACACTGCTCCCCTTTCACACGCCCACCACAGCTAAGCCTCCATCTCCCTTCTAGCCCACACTTTTGCTCTTCTTCGCCTGGGCCTGCACCGCTCCAGTACTGTGGGGGCCGTACATCAGCCAACCCCACCTGGCCGATCTCCCACTGCATGCCAGCAGACCGGGGAAAGCACTCAAGCCTCACCTGGCAGACAGTTGCACTCGTAGGTGAAGTCACTGGTTTGATGGCACGTCCCTCCGTTCAGACACGGCGAAGGTGAACACGGCACGTACGTGCTCTCACAGCGGGGTCCCGTGAAGCCTGGCTTGCACTGGCACTGGTAGGACCCGGGCAAATTGTGGCAGGTTCCACCGTGCTGGCATTGTCCTGGGGTGGCACATTCATTCACGTCACTCTCGCACTTGGGGCCAGTGTAGCCTGCTGGGCAGGTGCAGGAGAACCCACTTGCAGACGTCACGCATGTGCTCCCGTTGGCACACGGCTGCGACACACAGGCATCGAGCCACTGGCAGTCCTTTCCTGGGGAACACGGCACCTCAGTCAGACACTGTTTGCATCCAGCCCTCCCCTCCCGCAGCCGAGACTCCCTGCTGTACACGCCAAGGGACCTGACACACCAACCCTGCCCACGGCAACCCCCCATCGGACTCAGGTCTAATCTGGGTGGGTGGGACTGCAAGACAGAGCGAGTCTGTGAGTTACGAGAGACAAGCCCGGAGCTGGCCACCTGCTGCTGCACCGCTCAGATACGGCCGCTCTCCCACTCCCTTCCCGCCGAAAAGCGGGTTCTGGATTTCTGCTTGACACAGCATTAAGCTGCCCTACGGACGCGGCTGCTGGCCAGAGCTGCCCCGGGAGATGTTCTAGGGCTTGCCCGCACGGGGCAGTGACTCTGCATTAAGACGGAGCAGAACTGTCAAGTGCAGCAGCTGTTCTGCGTCACCCCCAGCGCAGACGCTCTCCTCCAGTATGGCTGGGGTCGGGGTCCCACTAGACAAGGCCTACGAGAATAAATACATTTGGGATTTAAGTGTTTCCTGGAGGATGAGGGGCCAAAAATGTGGCTTTTTAAAAAAAATAAATTCTCGTGCTCTAGAGGAGATACAGCGTGAAGGGCTTTATTCAAAAAAGCTGAAGCTATTAGTTCAATAGCAGATTAGAGCAACCTCCCCCGAGGTCTCTTCCAGCCCTAATCGTCTACGATGCTCTAACACTAATGCATTTTAGGACGGTACATCCCTCCTAAAAGTACTTGAAATGGGGGAGGAGGCTAAGGACACGATTACAAAGTCCCACCTGTGTAGCCTGGTGGACAGACACACTCGTATGTGTCCTGGAGAAGCAGCTGGCAGGTCCCTCCATTTAAGCAGGGGCGAGACACCAGGCAGATGTGTGATTCGGAGAATCTGCAGTCCTCGCCCGCGAACCCTACTGCACATCTACACCTGGCTTTGCCTATCACCGAGGAGCTCTCGCAGGTCCCTCCATTCTGACAGGTATAGCTCTCACAAGGGTTCCGGTACTGACAGTAGTCTCCAAGAAAACCCTCTGGACACCTGCAAGAGAATGACAGTCAGGTTAGCAGCGTGTTCACTCACCCTCACAGTGCAAGTGCTACTGGGACAGCACTGACACCCCAACCCCCAGACTGTGTCCTGCTACACTGCAGACCCTAATGCACAGGCCAGATCCAGGAAAGTCCTCCTGCTATTCATGGCTGGCCGCAGTACGCAGCTTTGACGTCATAACATTAATTCATCTCCATACTCAATCACTTTCCTAGTATAGTTAAGGAAGGGCAAAAACTTCCTGCTGTCCCTCCTTCCTCTTTGGCCACTTGCCTGGCAGACAGACAGACTCTGTCTCCCCATCCCTTCAAACCCTGCAAAATGGACATCAGTAAGACAAAAATATAAAAAATGCAAAGAAAATTCGACTCTCCGGCCGCAGGTTTTTCTACACTCTCAATCAGGGGTGGGCAACGAAACAGCAACGGTTCCCCGGGGTTAGTCCCTGTGGGCCACTGACACTGTGTTTACCTGGGCCTCCGCCGGCATGGGGACGGCAGCTCTCACTGGCCAGGAGCGGCGAGCCCCTGTACCTGCGGAGGTGCAGGCAAACATAGCAGGGGGCCACCAGGGGCTAAGCCTGGCCGACTGGATCTGCCCTGTGGACCTGTATTTGCCAGTCCCTGGGCTAAGTACTCTGATGAGCATCAAACTCTACACGTCTTGTCTAGGAGACAGCGAGGCGCATCCAGCATGAGCCGCTCTACAGATATTTTAGGGACGAACTCCTGATGCTTTGCGCACAACTCCAGGAT
This sequence comes from Pelodiscus sinensis, assembly GCF_049634645.1. Classification (NCBI taxonomy): domain Eukaryota; kingdom Metazoa; phylum Chordata; order Testudines; family Trionychidae; genus Pelodiscus; species Pelodiscus sinensis. Next base: position 234,329 of record NW_027465903.1, read on the forward strand.
ATGAGTAATTCCCAATCAAGCCCAGGGCAGAGGAGGGCGATTCTGACTCCAAGAGGAGTGGTTAGTTCTCTAGTGAAGTCCAAGGCAATATATCTAGTGGCAACAGAAATGAATTCAGCTGTTTACCGAGTTGTTTACAATGCACTCATCGGATGGATTCAAAACTGCCTGCTCTCAAAACGCAACTGTAACCAGGGAGACGTCTTTGAGCAGGAATGTTTCTAGGGTGGTCCCACACAGATCCCAGGGGCTGAACATGGACGCTAGACAAATTTACACTAGAAATAAGGACAAGTTTTAAAAATGAGAGTAACGAGCCACTGGAACAATTCTGGGGTGTCGCGGTGGATTCTACATTAGCCACATTTTTAAAATTCAGATTTTTCAAAAGTTCTGGTCCAGTTCAAACAGAAATTAACTCAGGGTCATCCTGTGTTATACAGGAAGTCAGACTTGATTGCCACAACGGCGTCTTCTTGTCTGAGCTGTGAAAAAGCTTTGGATACATGGACAAAGAGTAACTATTCCATAGCCTGTAAATATGCAACAATGTCGTAAGATGAACGCCCTCTCATCCACGCCCCAAAACTAGAATGCGCCCCTAGCCCTTTTTCATCTACTCCTACCCATCCACCCCAGAAACAGGCTGGGAGCACACGGAGATGTGCAGAGTGACCCAAGGTTAACAAGTCTGGGGAAGCTAATTCTGAAATCTCTGAAAACACTGTGCACCCTTGAGACTCAGCTGACCCAACTGCTGCAGACGCCTAGACGTTAAGGTCTGAATGGACTATCACGATCATCTAGTCACTGCAGGCCACAGACTGCCCCCCCCCCATACACACACTCCTGTAACAGGGCCATAGCCTCGGGCAAAGTCACCGACGGCCTCAAATCTTGATGTAAAGACTTCAAGTTACAAGGAATCCACCGTTTACTCTAGTTCAAAGCAGCAAGTGACCTGTGCCCCATGCTGCACAGGGTCTACGCTCTGCCAACCTGACAAGGTGGAAAATGCATTCTCGACCCCAAAGATGGCGATTGGTTAGACCCAGACCTCGTGGGTGAGACCCACCAGCCAGACACCTGGGGAAAAAAATCTTTCTAATAACTCCCACCAGCTGTTGGAGCGGTTTGCTAATAATAGCTGCAGATGGGCTATATGCCATTGTAGGCAACCTCATTATACTCCCATGCCCCTCCATAAACTCCGCTTTGCAATCAGTTTGGCTTTTTGCCCTGATGATGACCTTGGAAGGCTGTTTCAGAACTCCACTCCTCATTCACGAGACAGTCTCCGGTATCCCGTGCCCAACCGTTCAGGTACATTTCACAGATGACATTTAACACCCGAGTCCTTCTTCCGCTCTACTCTGCATTGATTAGGCCTCAATTGGAGGATTGTGTACAGTTCTGGGCCCATTTCAAGAAAGATGTGGGGAAACTCGAGAAGGTCCAGAGAAGAGCAGCAAGAATGAGGAAAGGTCCAGAGAACATGAGCTGTTAGGGAAGACTCAAAAAATAGGGCTTGTTTAGTTTAGAAAAGAGAAGACAGAGGGGACATGAGAGCGGTTTTCAAGTATCTAAAAGAGTGTTACAAGGAGGAAGGAGAAAACGTGTTCATCTTGGCCTCTGAGGACAGGACAAGAAGCAAGGGGCTTAAACTGCAGCAAGGGAGGTTTAGGTTGGCTATCGGGATAAACTTCCTGTAAGGGGGTGAAACCCTGGAATAAGTTGCCTGGAGAGGTTGTGGAATCTTCATCCCTGGAGACATTTAAGAGCAGGATGGACAGACACCTGTCAGGGGTGATATAGACGGTGCTGGGACCTGCCGCGAGGGTAGGGGGCTGGACTCGATGCCTCGCGAGGTCCCTGCCAGTCCTAGTGTTCTACGATTCTATGAATGACCACAAAAGCGAACTGAAAACCAGAATGGGTGAGAATGCACTCCCTGCGGGGCTACGTCCTGGCCCACCAGTAGCCAGCATCCCATAGCCAGCAATGAGTGTGCTAGCGTGGTCCTCACACCACTGAGCTAGCGCCACGCAGCGCGTATCTCCACGCAGGATTGCAAACAGAGGAGGGGTAAATAAGTGTGACAGTAAGGAAGGCAGAGACAACGCTGATTTACTGCAGAAGCTTGATGAGACAGGACCCTGCACACACTCCCACCAGGTCACTAGAAACATGGTTCAGCGTATGCCTGGCAGCTTTGAGGACCGCAGTAAAGCTGGATTTGAATGCTTCTAATCCACCAACCACTGCTATAAGCGTGGATCGGTTTCCCTAGTAATGAGGCACAGAAAGATTTGCTCTTTCAAGTTCTTTACATAAAAAGCCACTTGTCTGGAGAGCAGCTTAAAATTGTAGCCGCTTGTGTCAGCTCCAAAACGACAGGCTCAGCACAGGAAATAATACCCTTTCCAAACAAAAGCCACTGTGCGCCTCAGTCTGCCACAGGAACAGTAATGGAGCCCAACGCTCGTCCTGGCACTTTCTAGAAGCACGTGAGGTTTCCTTGCCTACTTCAGCAAGAATATAATCAGGTCTGTAAGGGCAAGTTTCACACTCAGGCTATTTCCAATGATGATTTTTGAAAACTAGAAAGAATTTGAAGTGGAAAAATGTCCTATATGCTGCATCAGCCCTGCAGCTGTTTCTAATTAAAGCTTCTCCTTTACTGCCTCTGGGCTACTTTCCAGCACAAATACTTTAGTCAGAACTTAGTCCAACCCACTCTTTTCCTTCGCGGCTCACAGCTGCAGCCCGCAGCGCCTTAGTGCAGGCTCTCCCAAAGTTTCACAATGGATGTTCCCCTCACTATGCACACTGAAGATAGTTAGTCAAATAAAAAACTAGCTGGACATCCCGAGCGCTGAATGCACACAACGCTGCCACTAGCAATGCCGAAGAAACACAACAGGGAGCACACGCTGCTGGCACAGTTGTGCTGCCAAAGGTGTTGCGTTTACCCCCTTTCTGTGGGGTCCTGGAGAGAAAAGCCCAGGGCATTGGAAAGGCTGTTCTCCCCCAGACACAACAGCATCCACTTTGCGTACTTTCGCCCACTAAATGTATCTGCCTGCAGATTACGTTAGCCAGTCTTTCCAGATGTTTGGTTTCATGGGAGTTTCCAATTCAGGCTCAGGGATATCATCTGGGACTGGACCGGAGGAAGCATATCGTTCTCGTTTGGTATGTGAAGGGAGGAATTTCCTAGAATGCTTGCACCCACTCAACACCCCTTTCGTTTTGATTGGAGGATCACTGGTGGGAAAGCGCAGGCCCCATGACGAAGCTGAGACAGTCTGCAAATACTCCGGGTCAGATTTTAATCAGCCTTTTCCTTCGGACTCCCAAAAGCAGACCGCAGGAAGAAGAGCAGGATTCTCGGTCTAGCTTTTGCATTTCTCCTCATGTTCATCTTGTAAGCACTTTGGGGCAGAGACCGTCTCTCTCATCTAGCACGGTGACTGGTGCCTGCCTCGGACTCCGAGGTGCTATGGTAATGCCAACAAACTACAGTGATAATAAACAACAACAAAGGACCAGAAATCTCTAGGGAGAGACTCAACTTTGCGTTTCTTGCCCCCACAGGCCAGGTCACCTCTGTCCCCACAGCACAACTTCCACAGAGAATGTTGGGACCAGGGGGAATATAGTGCCAGCTGCTCCCCATGGATTCTGGCTGGAGTGAGTGAGCAGCTGTCTCCCTTTCCTTCTGCTTCAGCCTATATGATTTCTTTCCAATACCTACAGGGGAGGGGATGGGGGCGGATCAACAAGTCTCATCCTGAGAGGGAATGGCCCCCACCGGCGTTCCCTCTAAGCTGAGTGCTTGGGCGGCCACCCAGAGAGATTCAAATGCCACCCAGCTGATTAGCAGAGCGCCCCCAGCCAGCAGCTGGCATATCTACTGGTGGTGCACATCTGCACATGCTTCAGTGCGCAGAACAAAATGTATTCCACACGCGGATGGAAGCGTTAGAACATTAGGGAACATTAGCCTCCACTGGTTCAGAATGTAGGTTTCAAGCAGATGTTTTCCACTGCTTGATCTGGGATTAACCCCGGTCCAGCAGGTCCTGTGGAGATCTCGCTCCCAGCTCCTGCAGGCGGAGTGGGGCATTAGCACTCAACCTGGGAGATCCCTGCAGCTGGAATGTGACTGTGAAGAGCCAGTTAAGCAGGGCCTGTTGGAAAAAAGAGCTGGCCAAAGTCCTGGAGAAGAAGATGGGCCTGGAACCCCCAACCACCAGCCTGTGGCTCCACAGGACCAGGAGGCTTCCATCAGGCTTGAAGGCAGAAGCCAGTGCAGCTTCCAGCCAAGTTTTTGATCTGCAGATAGCCATGGAATTCTGCTTCTGGTCAGCGTGCCATCCAGCCCGAGAGGAGGCAGGAGTAGGACATGGCTCTGCACAAACCTTGGCAGCTGGGCAGTGGGTACTTGGCGTCTGGGGCCGCCGGGGAGGTTACTGTGGTGCGCAGAGTGATGGCAAGTCTGGGGCTTTGGTTGCATTTTTGATCTCTTGGGTTTGCAAAAGTCAGAATTGGCAGATTGGCTAAAGGCCTTTAAAAGGTGGTTTTGGTCCATCCTCCAGTGCAGAACATATACACCTCAACACTCTGCCTTCCCCTAAGGAGTTACAAATTCCATCCTGAGCGCATACAAAGTATGCAAGGATGCACCAGGCCTTGTACAAAGTTAGCAGGATACACCCTACCCCTGCCACAGCACTTCTAACTGACCCTAACCCTTCCGTTTGGAAGACGCAGGGCAGTGCCAAAGTGAACAATACTGTTCACGTTTAAGTTGCAGGCTTGTTTAGTGGAGCTCTTTGCTGTCTAGGCAAGCACATTACTACTTTTTACAGCCTCTTTGAGTTCTAATGGCATCGATACAATCCATTAAGAAAAGTGGTTTGGTAGCTACTGTCCGAAGAGACTCGGAGACACCTCGGAAAGAAAATTAATTCTGACCGCAGGACAGACAGAACCAGCGAGGAATTTGCCTACCTACAAATGAAGGATAGAGGAGAGGAGAGAAGCGCTGTCAAGCAGTGCCACAAGACAACCGGCACCGCGGGGATGAGGCTACGCAAAGCTACAGAAAGCAGTCCCAGAACAGTGTGCTTTAATGGAATATAGAGAATCCACCACGGCGTATCAGCAGGCTCAAGATCTCCATCCCCATCCGGGAAGAATGAACAGCCAGAAGTTGGCTTTTTCTAGCCTAGATCCAGGTCTCTTTTAAAGCAGCACAGAAGTACCACTCTGATGACAGTGATTTCGGGACTAAGCTGTTCTGTGTTTGCTGCTTTGCCAAGCATTCAGACTAGCTATTTTGCTTATTAACATTCTTGTCTAACCCAATTCTTATTTAGCGTATATCTGCCTGTGATGCCCCGGGCTTCTACTTCATCTGCCTACTTGTTCCTCATGGCCAGTGATTTACAGCTGGAGTTGTTAGCAGTGCGTCTGGCAGGTGATGGCTTTATTTGAAGAAAAACAAAGTATGATTTAAAGCTCTATATAACTTTTACTACTGACTTTATCCTTTCTGGGAAACCTCTACTGCAGGCCCTAAATCTCCCCCTACCCCCAGCCTCACCAAGTTAGTCTGACAGCACCGGGAACAAGCAACCCCGCGGAGAGAAGAAAGAGGAAGAGAGCCCAGGTCTGATTACCTTCTTGCCAAACAGAGGAAGTACTGCAGCTAACTCAACCAAGTGGGCGGGGCAGGGATTTAGCTAACTGGGGAACTTGCCCTTCTCTGAAAACAGCTTCCTGAGCACAATGGGTCTCCTCCTGCAGCTACACAAATATTTCAGAGGGGAGCTAGGTGGTCCCAGCTGGTGGGCACTTCCCCACAGTCATGGCACAGGAAAACAGGATGCCAACCGCCAACGTGGAAATTCCACCTTGAAGGACCAAGTTTGAGTTTTCTGCTCCATTTCCTTCCTCTCTACAAAAGAGAAACCATTAAACCAGAACTGGAAATGTGGTGGCAGGTCAGGCAGGTGGCAGGCAGAGCTTGCGCTGCAGGAGGGCAGAGGGCGAGACATGGAGTAGGGGAAGATCAGGGCCTGCAGTAGACTTTTACCAGGAAGGAGGAAGGCAACAGCCAGAGTTACAAATGCCTCTAAATCAGACATTTTTGTCAAATAAATGGTTAATGCCACCACCAAGCGCATGTATTGCCAGCAACCATGGCTTTCAATTACCTGGCCATCCCATGAGACCGACATGCTTGAGAGCACTTCACAGTTAGTGATCAATAGCTGGATTTAGTTGAACAACCAAAGTGTCCAAATCTTAAAAGAGATGTATTGAGAACTGAAAGAGATCGCATTTAGTCAAGCACACAATTAACAGGACCCTATCAAGATGGAGAAGTCTGTAATGAAGTACAGCTGGCACCAGTATTGGAATCCATTTCATTGATCCCCTTTATTATGATCTGCACACCTACCTGGACACCAGTTAATAAGTTTACCAGCGGTGCAACTGGGGAGCAATTGTAACCCCAGTCGCAAGACAGAAACAGAAAGTGATTTAACAGAAAAGAGGAGAAGGCGCCACTCGTACATCTGGGGGAAATCATCTAAAGCATGGAACAGAGCAACCTGGGAAGCAATGAAGGTGCAAAGGGTGACAGAATGGCAAGTGTCATCTTGCAGTGCACCATGGCTTCAAAAACACCCTGGATTTGTAACCGAAAGGCATCCCTCTCCATGTCTCAGGTGTCACAACGTACGAATTTGGGGCACCCTGTTAGCAGGACAATACTGACTGACAAGTTGAAGGGACCTTTAGAGAAAGGGAAACAAACATTCAGGGGCAGGGAGGCTGATTCACGAAGGAAATGCTGAAAAGAGCTAATTAGGAACAGCCAGCCGAAGTAGGTGGGATGTAATCTACAAACATTTCAAGAATGCAGGCACTGAGCAGCGAGGGTTTCAGTGGGCTATGAAATGGTACCACTGGCACTAACGATGCCAAGAAGGCCTGACAAATCCATTCACCAGTGGCAAGCGGGAAGCTGGCTCCCAGGAGTGACCAACACCATCAAGTTGTGCAGAGCTGAAGCTTGCGCGAAGTGCCTGGCCCTGGCACTCGCCAAGGTAACTACCGAAGAGAGCTGTGTTCCAACACGCACAATGCCCTTTTCCAGAAACCACAGACTGCCCCAGGGCACCCGCTGTGGGGCAGAGATTTTCCATGCAGCAGCAAAAAGCAACGTTATTTCTACGAGATGGCTAGATGGGTCTGGTGGCACAGGGCTGACGGGGCTTCTTCCCTCCCACACTGCCAAGAAGGGACAGAACCTGCGGAGGGGCAGGAGCCGTCAGAAGAACCCTGCAAATAGCTACACCTGGCCCCGGTGAGGAGATTCGAGATCCCTTGGTAATAAAGCCAAGCCTCTGGAAGAAGAGCGAGTGCTGACCTGCTACAAGGTATAGACGCTTGGGAGCAGGATGGGGAAACCCGCCCATTAGGGTCATCACTTTCCCAGCCCCTATTCCTATCCCACTGTACAGACGTCAAACTGACGGCCTGACCGACGTACCTGCCCCAAAACGAACAGGTTAAATTACAAAAGCTCCGCCTAGAAGAAAAGCAGCATGAAACTTCTCGAAATGAGACCAACAGGAGGGAAATGGCAGAAGCGCCAGTATTGCTGCTCCCTCCCTGTGGCCCTCAGAAAGGAACAAACAGCGGGTAGGGCTGTGCTGCTTTGATGCTTCACAAGGACAGGACAGTGCTGCCCATTTCCTGGTAAGTTGCTAGCCAGGAAGGCCCACGTTGTGCAGTAGAGCAGAGGTCCCCAAACTGGAAAAACATTCATGAAGGTGTACAGCGGGGCCTGGCTAGCCCGCACAGGGGGCATGGAGGGACTGCCAGCAGCCCGGCTCCGCCCCCAGTCACAGCTCAACTCCGCCCCCAGCTGCAGCTCCTCTCTGCCCCTTGCTCAACCCCCAGGCCATCTCTGCCCTCAGGCCCACGCTGCCTCTCCCCAGCTCCTGCCCCCTCTCTAGTTCGACCTCCAGCACAACCTCCTCTGCTGAGCCATTCTGCAGTAATGGGGGAGGGGCACGGCCAGACTCCATAATGGGGGGTGCTACAGGAAAAGTTTGCACACCGTGGCTTTAAAGATAAGCATCATCCCGTATGAGGACGCATTCGGACTAAGGACGGTAAATATTGGTTAACTGACCAGCTGAGTAGCCAAGAGGCACTTCCGCGTTCCTCCTCTGAAGTGCACAAGAGCTGCAGCGGGGGCCCAGCCATTTCAACGTTTGGAATCCGCGTGCAGCCTGAGCCCGAGGGCTCTTGTGCATTTCAAAACGGAAGTGCCCCGTGGAGCCCGGAGTCAGCAGGACTTCCTGCTGACTCCGGGTTGCAGGCGGGTGCCAGCTTTGAAATGTGCAAGAGTCTCCAGCAGGGGCTCTTGTGCATTTCAAAGCGGAAGTGCCCACATGGAGCCTGGGGTCAACAGGGGACTCAGAATCCCTCACCGACCCCAGGCTCCATGCAGCGCTGCTGTTTTGAAATGCCATGCGGAACCAGGGTCAGCTCAGGACTCCCCAGCCTGGAGTCCTGAAAGGCCGCATGGAGCCTGGGGTCAGCTAGGGAGCCCCCAGCTGACCCTGGGCTCCACACAGCGCTGCTGCTTTGAAATGCTGCTGTGGCATTTCAAAGGGGCAGCACCGCACAGAGCCCAGGATCAGCCCTGTGGCGCTGCCCCTCTGAAACGCCACAATGGTGTTTCAAAGCGGCAGCGCCGCATGGGGCTCCATGCGGTGCTGCCACTTTGAAATATCCCCTCTACCTCCCTCCCCTTTGCTGTCACTATCTGATAGAAGCAGCAAAGGGGGGGGAGGGGAGCGACTAGTCGACTCAACTATCCAATATGCAAATGCTTATCGGATAGTTAACTAGTTCTTAACATCCTTAATTCACACCGTGCTCAAAGAGAAGCCGAGTCATGTGGGGAACCATTTTTAAGAGCTTGATTATAGATCGTTCCACCTCTAATCTCTATTTTCTGTTCTCTCACGAGTGTGCAGCCTACAGTCCAGAGAAAGCCATGGCTTAAAGCTCTTACTGTCAGTCAAGAATTCACACGGAGCCTGACCTGAGCGCAGCCGCTGGGCTCTTTGCCTTGAGGCCTGGACTGAGAAGCAGATGCCAGTCCAGCTGACTTACTTGCAGTGTCCTGTGCCGTTGCGATAGGAGACGCATTTTCCCTCGTTGACACAAGGCCGCAGAGAGTCCAGGCACTGCAGAGCTGGAAGAAGAGCAATGGAGAGTTAAGCCAGGAGCCATCACACATCATGGCAGCTCAAACACTGCGGTGTGTAATATTTCAAGTGCCAAAGGCAGTCAAAGGGATTGCAAAAGGAACCCTCAAATCCCCAATGTTTGCGTAGCAAAGCCACACGGGCACTGTTTCTCGCAGCAGGCAGGCTTTCCGAACAAACCCCAGAACCTCAGAAGAAGAAGATTTGCATCCCAGAATCCAAACCCTGAGGAAAGGCCGGTAGCAGGCTGAACTCAGCGACTCAAGCACAGCCCCAGGCACGGGCTGGTGGATATGGCTGGGCTGCCAACTTTCTCCTCACACAGAACCAAAAAGCCCTTGCCCAGCTCCTTCTCCACCCGCACCCTGTCCCTGTCCCGCCCCTTCTCCCAGCTGGGTGGCGGCTCGGGGGAGCGGAGCCGAGCGGCTGGACCAGGCGAGGTGTGTCACTGCCCACTGCTGTGGCCCGGCTGGGAGATAGCTGCTGGGCCCCATCGCTCAGGGAATGGGATGGCCCAACCACTGCTGCTGCCCCGCACCAGGCCCCCGGGTAATCTCCTATCCGGGATGAGGTGCAATTGGGATGGGAGAGGGCGGAGCAAAGGTAAGAAAAGGCAGGGAGGGTGGACCAGGGATGGAGCTTGGGAGAAGAGATGGGGTGGGGGGCGGGATGGAGCACGGGCAGGAAAAGGCAGGGCAATGAGGGTTACAGGGGTGCCCTGGGCCCTGCACCCCTCTAGGGACGGCCCTGGGGAGGGTGTACAAGCTCTGGGCTAGGAGTGCAGATTCCAGGGGTGCGGCAGAGGTATGGGAGGAGGTCAGACACCAGGATGGAGTCTGTGTGCAAGCGGGAGCTCAGACTTAGGGCAGAGAATCGGGGTGCAGGGAGTTAGCCCCAGTGGGACTTACCTTGAGGGGCCTCCTGGAAGCAGCATCATGTCAGGAGGCTGTGCCTCTACCTGCAGGTGCAGTCTCCACAACTCCCATTGGCTGAGATTCCCGGCCAATAGGAGCTGCAGAGCTGGTGCATGGGGTGCGGGCAGCAGACAGAGCCCTGGCTGTCCCTCCACCTAGGAGCTGAGGGGCACATCTCCATGTGGACCCAGGCAGGGAGCCTGCCAGCCCCTGCCAAGAGGACTTTAGGAGCCCAGTCCGCGGTGGTGACTTTTTCACTGTGCATTCTGGTTAAACACAGGTCACCTGGCAACCCCAGATAAGTCACTAACAGAATAGACACACCTGTAAGTGGAGAATTCGTCTGCCTTGTCTGCTTCAACTGCCAGCTCCAGGGGACTGTGTGCTAGTAACACACTGAACACCACTGATCTCAGTACCTTCCTGCCACTACTTGCACTGTTGCTCTACTGATCTACGGACCCACGTGCCTGCATGCTGCAGGACAGACGGCCCCTTATTTCAGCTTTGCTGTCGTGGATTGGTATCAAACCCTGAGCATTTAACTTCTGTCTCTGTATTTCGATTGCGTGTATTTGAGTGCAGCAGACACCTAGATCCAGGAGCAATTGGAGGTAGAGGGCAGCAAGTCCTTGTCAAACCAGAACGTTTAAGCTCTACATTCTGGCCATGAATTTTTCCAACGAGGCTTGAAAAGTAATTTCTCAACAACCCTTGAGCACGTAAGTAACTGATATGCCCCTTGAGATGTCTAGCGACACTGTAACTTGCAGCCCAATATCCAAAGCTACAGCAATTCTGTTCTTCAAAAAATGTGGAAGTCTGTTCCTTATTAACTTGATTTCAGAAAACGGAGCACTTAGACAGTACAGCCCCTGCTCCATAGTCAGGAAACGGACAAAATTCCTCTCCGAGCCCCCTACCATAACCTCTTAGGTCAGGGTTACTAGGCAACAAGAGCGTCCACACAGCTTTAGAACAATTATTTCCCTGCAGCTGCCAAAAACGTGCAGTCTGATTGAACCTTGCTCCTGTGACCAACTCTTCACTTACCAGCAACATCTGCAGCGCCTAGATAGCAAACAGCCACAGAACCCACAGTAACTACACAACTGGATCACCAACACCACGGGTGCAGCACCCAGCCTGGCCCCGTAGCTCAGGTTACTTTGGGGCCAGCATGGCTTCTGCTTACAAAATGTCTGTCACAAACCCAAACGGGAAGATTAAGATTTAGCAACTTCACTCTCTAGGATCCTCATGATACTCAAAGTAGCACAAGAAATCAAGTGACCAGTAGTAAGTTTGAATGGACTGGTCCAGGGGGACAGGGGTGTGTATTCACACGTCACTACCAAAGAGGGCTTGAATGTTCAATGCCACACTGATATGGCCAACAGGGTGACAACCAGATGATCTGGTTTATTTCCTCTTCACTAGTACTTGCAAACAGATGCCTGTGAAAATGGACTTGACTTTTTGTAAGCTGCCCTGAGGAGTAACTAGCACGTGACCACCACTGTAGACTCCACTTTCAATAGCATCTTGGCATGGCCAAGAATAAGGAAATAAGAGGGTGACTGCGTTCAGCTTTTCAATACAGAACCTGCAGCTGAGTCAAAGCACAGTAGAGCAGAACAGGCAAAGAAGAGTCGATTCGTACAGTAGAAGGAAGTGCCTGCAGCCTTTGTCCCAGTTTATCAGCCCAAATACTAGCACAGAAGAGCAATGATTAATTCCCTGTGTTTCCAACAAAACAGTGTCGCCTTGAACTGTTGCCTAGCAGATCATTAAACCAAGGAGGGTTATGTTGTCAATTTCAATCGCTGTACAAATTGGACAGTACAACTCAAGCATTTAACTGTACCTTGTGCATGATCGTCTAAAACTGACTAAACAGAAGTGAAACCAACTACTTTGTGTACTTCCTTCAGCCTGAATAATTAAAATAGACTACACAAAAGCAATCAAATGTAAGTAAGATTTAAATTGTTCCAATTGCATTACAAATATATATCAAATTATTGAGAGAGGTGCTACATTAAAAAGCTAAAAATAATTTAACTTGGTATCATCCTTTTAAATGCACAAAGCAAGTTAGAGTTTACAGCTCCCATAGCAAAATTAGTTGCTTTTCTGTGCAAGCAGCATTGTTACAATTACCGTGAAATGCAGGAAGACAATTTAATAATGAACACAAAGAAGTAACTTCTTTGGTCATAGTCTTTGAAAATATTTTCTACATTAAGAATTAACATTGATTTAAATGAGTCATGTGCAGTACTTTGTGTACATCCAAAACCACGCCTAGACTACATTACCAAGCCATGCGCAAGAATCAGAAAATAAAAGTAAAGCTTTGACTATCATTAACACACCCACAATAAACAGTTTATGAAGATTATGCTTAACACTGAGTTCACTGAAAATTTCCTTAATGCGAAGGAAGAGGGTTTTATCTGGAGAGACAAAATAGACGGGCCAGACTGTTCTTCTAAAGCTGCACGTGGACCGAGTGGATCAAGCAAGGTTTTTAAATCACACCCCTTGCCTCACAAACTCCCTCCTGCCTTCGTTAACCATTAGGTCGGCATATAACTGATTGGCCTATTCAGCCTGAAAGAGCTGGCAACAAATCCAAGCAGTTTCCTCTGACTTCATCTCCTGTTTTGTCAGAAAATTGGATTTCTGAGAGTTCATCTTCACTGCAGTGTCCACACAGGTGACTGGCAATTGGCCAGCCTAGGCCAGGTGTGAGCAGCCACAGTGCAAAGCTATGCCTGTGTCTTCACTGGTGCTGCGTTCACCCGAATACGTCGCTAGGACAGCCGGTGATCCCATGAGCTGCTCCATGGTTCTTTCCCTGTGGATTATGGCACAGCTTGTCTGCCCTAGGCACATGGGGAAAATTGTGGGAAGGCACTGGAGGGTTAGCAGTACTCAAGTGGCTTAGCCTGTGTCCTCATTGCCAAACGGGTGGGTTACCAGGCAGAGAGAACAACACTCAGGCTCTAACCTCTATCCCTAGTAGGGCCAAGTAGCCCAGGCTGAAAACACCACTCATGTGAGAGGCGTGTCCGCGGGCAGCACCCCAAAAAAGGCTACATTGATTCTGCAGTGATGACATACACTGACTAGAGCCAACCCTCCACCAGTGGGTCTGTACATCCGACAGTCTCTCCAGGGATATTAGAGCTGGCAGCCACAGACAGGGCGGCATCAAATGCACTGACGGACATTCCCAAGGAACCGGAGGAGATGCTCTGACTCTGCAGCACCTTAAGTGTCTAGCCAGAAAGGTGTTAATGCAAATGTGATAACTTATCCCAGATTTAACTTTATTGGCAAAGGATCCTCTTAACGAATAAAATACATTTACAGAATGAACTCACGCTGCTTCTTGATTCTTTAGGATGTAAAAAGCAGCCAGAAAGCTGTGATTTATTTATGCTTCTGCTTTTTTTAACCTTAGACATGGAGGCCCTCTCTAGGCTTGAAAGTCTGAGGAACCAGTGACTTTTGTTCCAAGAACTAAGAGTGTTAGAGACAGCCGGTAAGAGAAAGGTTAGGAGACAGCTGAGAAGGCCCTCATAGCTGGCTGAAACAGGGGTCTCATGAGAGGGGAATAAGGTTAATAAACTCATAAGAACAGCCATACTGGGTCAGACCAATGGTCCACCTAGCCCAGTACCTTCCGACAGCAGCTAATGCCAGATGCTTCAAAGGGACTGACCAGAGCTGGCAATCACGAAGCGATCCGTGCCCATCCCCTCTCACCCATCCCCAGTTTCTGGCAAACAGAGGCTAGGGACACCAGAGCACGTTTCTGCATCCCTGGCTAAGAACACCAATGGACCTATCCTCCCTGAATACAACTAGTTCTTTTGTGAACCCTGCTACAGTCTTGGCCTTCCCGATGTCCTGTGGCAAAGAGCGCCACGGGCTGAGTACAGATGTAAAAGGCACACGTCAAATACAAACATCACATGTAAAAGAGTAGCAACATGTAAAACCGTCAGACTGCTGAACGCAGGAAATCACAAATCTTTGTGCCTTCCAACTAGAAGGCGCCTTGGGGGGAAATTCTGGCATACGCTGAGGTTATCATGCCAAGCTTAACACAGGACTAGCTGAGAGACTTAAAAAGAACAATGAAGGAAGGCGGTCCCAGAAGCTATTAAAATCACACGAGGGCTTTCCAGAGGAGTTTTAGAAGATGACATATCACTGATGGTAAGCCAAGCATATTAATGATTTCTTAGAGTAAGAAGACTCCCCCTGTAATGAAAGATGGCATAACAACATCAAACCCGCAAACACAAAGTCCTGCACGTAACTTATTTCAACCACTTTTAATTCTTAAAGTAGGAAGTATTTTCAAAGACTACGACCAGAAGAATAGAAACGGTCCTGCCCCAATTAATACACACTTGTCAAACTGGTTTCATCCATAACATACAACTCAGTGAAGCAGACAAGTCCTAAGCGTCAGTCAAGATAGGCAGAGCAGAACAAATCCAAACACAGGCCTGCTGTTATCCTTAGATGCTGAGGCGGCCTTTGAGGAAGTAGAGTTGCCTTTCCTAGAAACACTGCTATCAGGGATGAGCGTCGAGAGCAATATGAAGACATGGATAAATATAACTCCCTCTATACTAGGCCAGACGTTAACAGGGTGCACTCCCAACAACCCCACCTACAAAGAGAAACCAGACGAGGCTGTCCTCCTTTTGTACTGAAGGCAGAATACATTTAAGCTAAGAAAAAATATATACCGAAGGAGTCAAGTGCTGGGACATTTGCATAGGGATGTAAAACCCCATTTAACTGGTTACTCGATTAAAGGGGTCTGGGCTGGAGCAGTCCCCCCACTCCCTCCGCCAGGCTGTGGGGCTGGGGATACTGTGGCTGGCTGCAGCAGCCCCCTGCGTGTGGCGGGGGGGAGCCGCTCCAGTCTCCACTGGTTAACTGGAACAGGTTACTAGTTTTGATTTGATACTAAACAAAGACTGTGACTGGCTAGTTAACTACCAAAGCAGTTTCCCCTCTCGTGGGGGTCACACCTCCACATCCGCTGCTAGAAGTGGGCCTCATCCTCCCTGACTGAACTGACCTCGTTAGCTCCAGCCTTACTCTTGACTGGAACTCTCTTCTTAGGCCTGTCTATTTATACCTGCCTCTGGAATCTCCACTCCATGCATCTGAGGAAGTGGGCCTTTGCCCACGACAGCTCATGCTCCAATACATCTGTTATTCCATAAGGTGCCACAGGACTCCTCGTTGTTCTTGCAGATTCAGACTAACCCGGCTACCTCTCTGACACTTGGAACAGGAAAGCCTCACTTGTTAAGGGTGAGGCTTACCGGTTAATCGGTTAAGCATTCGCCTCCCTACTGTGCATAAAGAGTGGGAATGCCCATCATTGAGAAGAAAAGCCAGAAATAGAGTTTAAGCTAGCTAGTTAGGGAGCCCACAAAACCCCTAGTAAGTCTATCAGATTACAGTACAAAGAAGGGTACAACTCTGACAATGGATGGGCCTGGGTGAGATAGCTCACTTGTGGAAAAGGACAGGCCCTCCAACTGCAGTGGCATGGAGAAATAAATTACAGATTATCCTTTCATTGAAAAAAGAATAGCCTTGTATTAGGATGAAGGGGATTTTATAACTACTTGCTACCATTTTGGGACTCTAAATAAGAGAAAGACAGAGAAGGAGCTATCAAAATGTAAATAGGTCTTTTAAGGTAGCAGATACTGGTTATGAATACGGTGTGTTAATACATGAACTTTTCATACAAGTATCTTGAAAAACTTTTTACTGTCAATATTAAGAGGGAAAGGCTTTTTTAATCAAACAGGCTAAACTTTGGTTTGTTTCTGTAGAGATCTATCTAACGTCAGTGGCTAACAATGCATTCATTCACTCAAAACGTTAAATTCCACATCTTCAAAGAAGATAGTAAAAGCTCACAACACCCCCTAGACCTCCCACTAATGCACCAACAAAACCAGGCACAGCAAACTTTACATTCCTGACAGTTCTATGGGAAAACAAGCAGAACGTTTATTAAAAAGCCATCCCAGGTATTTTTATATGCTAAGCAATAAAGAGCACAAGTTTTCAAATCTTTTGATCTCCCTTAACCTAGCAGAATAGGACTCTGTTGATCATAGGACACTGGGTTGACCTTCCTGGCTTCTTAGGATGCCAAGGGCGGTGTAAGGTTTTAACGGTGTTAAACTTCAACAACTTCCAAAGTTGAATATCTAGCTAAGACAGGCCAAGAGGACACCAGGAATCAAAGCCCAACAACTTTCTGCACTAGCGGTGGTTTGAATACAAGGGCAAATTGAAACTCCGCAGCAAGGCACTGCACCGGGGCTACTCAACTCTGGAAGCCCCGGGGGCCACAAAGATAATCACAGCTCATGCCGAGGGCTGCAACTTAAGTGTGGTTGCATATGCATGCAAATATATGCAAATAGCTTCTTTGACACTGACAGGCATGAATTCAAAGCACTTTCCATAATGCCCCGGCGCTCCCAGCACCTCCCCCTGGAGGCTAGAAACGCTGATACCCTGTACCTGGTCTGTTCCAGCCAGCCCGTCCGCTTGCGTCTTTCAGTGCTCACCCCGCTAGGGACATGCCTCACCGCTATGGAGCGTGTTCCCAGTGGAGGCCATGTTCGAAGGATCCTACCCGCGGGCCGTGTGTTGTGCCCCGCGTAAACCCGCGGGCCGCAAACAAATGGGCTGTGGGCCGCATGCGGCCCGTGTGTTGAGTAGCCCTGCACTACACCCTCATCTCCACAGAAAACAACGATGGTGAGAGTCTCGCACTGAGAAAAGCTTGCCGGGCACCACACTGCCAAGGCGCGAGCAAGAAAACGCCCCGAAGCTAAGTGCTGTCGGATAGGTCGAAACCCCTGCCCCAGGACATCAGGAGCAGTATCTCAGCGTGGCACTGTTCATCCTCTTGATCGCTACCAAGCTTCAGAGAATTAATCGGGAGGGTCCTTATAGGGGGCAATACTGCGCCCCCACCCACGCCAGCGTTCCATGAGACTGATCAGTAAGGCAGGGGCACAGCCATGGTGGGCTGGAATTAGCACCAAGGCCCACCCAATCTGAGCATACTCGTCGGAGACATACTCCCACTAGCTCAATGAACAATATCACACACAGTAGAGCCACGGAAGCGGTGGGAGGTAAAGCTGAACTGAGTTAATTGACTATGATTTCTTTATCCACTGATTCTAACCTATTGCTGTATCAGTCTTACGCCTTTTACCTCCTGCATTCCCATATTTTTCAGACTGAAAGTGTTCACCCAATCCAAAGCCAAAACACTACATAAATACTTGTTACAACACAATGCATTTGTAAAAACAGAAACGCTTTAGTAACCCTAATTTGAGTTAATACAATTAAAGATTGAGAAAGAAACTGACGTCTCTGTATTTTGAAAAACATTTGATGAAGAAATAGATGTGGTTATGTTCTCTATAATGTTTTCTGTCATTCTTTAATGCTAATGTTAAAACAAATTTATAAAAGTTTTTACCCCTCCAGAAAACATAAATCCACTGCTTGTCATCAGCATTATTTCCATAGCAACTACCAGTGATACTGCTAAAATAGGACTACGATGCCCCACAGGGACCGAGCAGCAGAAGCCCATGTGCTATTGAGATCCAAAGTCCCGTTTTCATCCGTGTGCTTTCAGCGGGCGTATGCTCTAGAAACAGAATATTTTCCAGCTTGACTGTTAATTTTTTCTGGAGTTCTGGGAGGACTGTATGTTAAACATGACACAGCCATTGTTCCTTCCAGAGAGGCTTTCACAAGATGCTGCCCTCATGTTGACTTGACTTTTGTTGGCAAGAAGACCTCAGCATGAGCTCATAGAAACGAGGACTATGCACTACAAAGGGCTTTTTAGCATCGAGGCTTGGAAACGTAGGCACCAGTTTTCCAGCCAGAGTGACATGCCCTGAGGCGAAGCATGCAATGTCTCAAAGTCAATGGTCATCACTCCACACATTCCTTAGATCGGGGTGGGGAACCCACCATCTGCAGCTTGTCTTGATCCGGCCTGCCACCCCCCACGGCCCTGCAGCAGGGCAAGCAGGTGCTGGCGCTTCAGCCATGTGAGGAGGTGCCAAGGTTCAGTGCCCCCCACGCCATGTGCCTGGAGCACCAGTTCTCCACGGCGGGGGGAGCCCAGACCCCACGGGCTGATCACGGCAAGCCACGCTCAGCCTGGCTGCAGGGAAGAAGTGGCTCTGCACTGAATGGCAGCACAGGGAAGCTCTGTCCCCAACACTGGATTGCAGGCTCCACCCCCATTGCTCCCAGCCAGCCCAAGCAGTGCTGAGCCCCCCCGGAGCTACTCCAGGCATCCCCATTCCCTGCCCCCTCTTCCATACCCCTTCCACCCAGATTTCCCCCACACCTGCATCGTGCCCAGACCCTGAACCCCCAGCCTGCTCCTGCACCCTCCCTTGTGCCCAGACTCCGCGCCCCCACCCCACTCCCACACAGACCCAGCACCCCCACCTCCAGCCTGCTCCATGGCAGCCCCCTCCAACACACTGAACCCTTCATTCCCCCCCCAGCTTAGGGGGTCCACACAATGTACTAGCCCCAGACCCCCCAGAAGAGGGGAAACTCTGAGCCTTGGCACCTCCATGAGGCTGAAGTGCAAGGGGAACACTGGTACTCCGAGCTGCATGAGTGAGGAGTTCCCGCTATTTATTTATTACTGCTTATCAGTTGAGGGCCATGTTCCTGAAGTGGGTTGGTTGGTTTGTTTCTCACTTGTATGTGGCTCCTGACTGATTTTTCCATGGGTCAGAGGCATTAACCCCAAACAGGTTTCCCACCTCTGCCTTAGATCCATGGATCCTCGCCAACAAGGCAAACTTGAAACACAAGGGATTGAAGTTACATGCAGCTGAAAGTGGGGTCTACTGGCTATTGCAGATAAAGTTTCCTCCTCCAAAAGAAACAAGTGTTCCAAACTCTACTGCTGTCCTTTCACTGCTCAGAACCTGATAAACAAGGTTCATCCAAATTCCAGCTCTCTCAAGATCAATATCACCATGACAACGTGGATTACAGCACAACATCTTTTAAACAAGCACATTCAGCCAGACCATTCCCAAACCACAACTGTGCTGCTCCCTTTCACAACATGAACCTTGGCTCTGGAAATCGGGTATTCCAGTCCTACGCAATGTGTAGGACAGAAGAGTGCCCGTTGACTTACAGTGTCAGTGATTTAAAGAGAGCAAACAACAACACTGATTACGCTGGCTAGAACTTCCCTGTCCAACTGAAGTGACTCAAAAGGCAAAGATGATCTCCTGAATACAAGCACAGCCTGCCTCTCTGGCCTTCCCACACCCCCTCCAAACGCATCTCAAGAGTCCAAGTCTTGGGGTTGTTAGCAAGAGCATCCCAGCTGACAGCAGCTAAGGGAGTCTAAAAGTGCAAGGCTGCTACGTAGGCCCCTCGCTCCTAAGGAAGTGGGCCACTAACTTCCGCAACAGCGCCAATTCCCAAGTGTTTTCAGAGCAGCCCTGTGGCGAGCGCACTGCGGCAGTTCCATCTAGCAGTAACTACGATGCTGAGAACAGTGCAGGGTCTGCAACCAAGAGCTGGGGAGACAATCTCCCACACAGGAAAAGTGAAAATGCCAGTGATTGCCTATTCTGTGGTGCTGTTGATCAGAGGCCCCAGACTGGGATCATCAGTTCTCTCCCTAGCAAGGGCGGATGGACCCAACATCACCTCCATCTCCAGAACCTACCATCCCTTCAGTCTTACAGACCGCACTTCAGCTCAGCCAAGCCTCATTCAAGCAGAAAAAGCAAGTCACTACACCGCCTGCATGGCATGCAGACAGAGCTGAGTCATCTGTAGCATAACATCAATTTCATTCTGCGTGAAGCAAGAGGTCTGACATCAGAACCCTGTGGATCCTTGCGCAAGAACTCTCAGGGTAGTTAAATACACATCTAAAAATACTCTTGAGTAGCTCCATTCTTTCCTCATGACAATTCCAGTCACAGCTTCACTCCCAAGGACCACTGGCGGTCAACATTCGAGCTGGTTGGGAATTTGACAAAAAAGATGATTTGTCAAAATCAAAACATTTTGCAGGAAAGGGTCAGTGTCAGTTCTGACAAATTTTTTTACTCAATTTAAAAAAAGATACATTTTGAATGTTTCAAGACATTTTGCTTTGACATTTTCAAAGCAATTCTCTTTTTTTTTTTCAGGTCAAAATAGCTTTCCATTTTGAAGTTTAAATGAATTGTATTAAAAATAAAACACAGAAAACTGTTGACATCAAAACCACCTGAACTCAGCCTTTTTTTAAATATTCAGTTTGTGAACATTTTTTAAACTTCGACTTTTCAGCCTGAGTAAGGAACATTTTTAACCTAGAAATTCTTCACTGGGAAAACTATTTTTTACTTAACACTGGTCAATATCACCTAATGACCAATGGTATCACTGAAAAATTAGCATCACCAACTAACCTTCATCTACTGCTCAGAAGAACTTGGACCAATAATACACACATGGTCTCCATATCACATCTAGATCTAAAACTGATTAGGAGAACTAGAAAGTCAGCCTTCTTCAAACCTTTTCCAGAGAATGAGGTCTAGAGACAACAGCAGTTGGAGAAGTTTACTGTCAAGAGACAACTTCTTGAACTAAGGTGGAAGAATCATTAGTTGAACAAAGCCAGCATCTTGCAACCCCACAAGGAAGCATAAACCATTTCTGCAAGTAACGAATCCACCACATGTTCATAACCAAGAACACTGGTCCTTTCAAGGCTAATCTGACCTCTCCAAATCACTACTGGGCAAAACTGGGCAAAACATACTTAGAAATAATTTTGCCTCAGAATACAGCTCTACCACCATAGAGGAAGATAATCCAGGCCTAAGATGGACTAATCCTACCCCCAAAGTAAATGGAACATTTCTCCTAGCAGGCCAGTGTTGACTATTTCTGGGGGAAGACAGTTTACGTTAATCAGAAGACGCAGGGCCAAAAGGCTTTGAAGATGCAAACCTTCATGCTTCCCAAACCCATGGCCTAACACTGCTGGAGTTCTCACACCCCCTGCCATACATGGTCAAACACTAAGCACAGTTTCCACCTCCAAGCCTTAATTTCTTCCACCCACTTCTTTTGTCACATCATCAGTATAACAAGGCCCTGCTTGCAACACTCCTGCTAATGCATCCCAGAAGGATGTCGGCTTTCATCACAACAGTGTCACACTGCTGACTCATATGTAGCCTGCAATCCTTTTCTGCAGTACTCCTTCCACGGCAGCCATTTCCCACTGTGCATGTGTGAAACTGAGTGTACCTGCCCAAGTGGAGCACTGTCCATTTATCCTCCTTGAATTTCATCAGACCATTTCTCCACCTTGTCCAGACCAGTCTGAATTTTAATCCTATCCTCCAGAGCATGTGTAACCCCTCCCAGCTTGGTACTGTCCTCTAACTTCCTAAGCGAACTCTCCAGGGATGTAAAATCCCCTTTAATCAGTTAACCGGTTAAATGTCACGTTAACCACGGACACCTCTAGTGCTCTCTATGGTCTGTGACGCAGATACTGAGCCGAACTGGATCCAGAACTGATCCCTGCAGCACAGGCACTGAGGCCACAGCTGGCACATCCATGGAGAAAACCAGGGAATGCTCAGCACTCACCGAGCACCCCATGGAGCAGCCCTTCTCCCTCCCACCCGCTGCCTTCAGCTACTGAGGCCCTGGGAGGAAAGGGGAGGAACAGGGGTGGGGACTGAACAGGACCGGTACAGGCAGAGGGAGGCTAGGGGTGGGAGCTCAGGGGAATGGTGGAGTGGAGCAGGGCCTGGAGCAGAGCACCCCCAGGGAACAGAGGAACTTGGCACTGATACCCTGTGCCCTGGCTCACTTGGCAAGAGCAATGGGCTTCAATTGCAGCAGGAGAGGGTTAGGTTGGACATGAGGAAAAACTTCTGAACTGTCTGAGTGGCTAAGCACTGGACTAAACTGCCTGCAGAGGCTGTGCAATTGCCATCATTGGAAACTGTCAAGAGCAGGTTAGGCAGACACCTGTCGGGAAAGGTCTAGACCAGGGATACCCAGTGGGTAGCTCACGAGCCGCACATGGATCGTCAGGTGCAGTGTGCGGCTCTTCACGGCTCCCTCCTGGAGCCTGCTAACAGCTGACTTGCAGCACCTTGAGAGGAAGAGTGCCTGCTCTTCCCTAAGCCCCACAAATCTGCAGACTGGAGGAATGGGGCTAGTTATTATTGCATCATGGCCTGATCCTGAGGACTGTGAGAAAAGGCAGCTGGCATTGGCTTCAATTGAGACAGGGCTGGAGTTGTTGGCATGTGAAGAAAGGGAAGAGAGATGTCCCTTGGGAAGAAGAAAAAGAGTTGAGATTGTTCTGGACGGGAAAGGGGGGGACAAGGCAAAAAGGACAGATTCCCATTGGAGTGTCTGGGAGTAGGAGAAGACCTGAAGGAAAGGAGAGTGTTTGGGGAAAATTAGAAAAAAACGTTGCAATGTCCCCCTCCTCTCACCAATGTGAAGCATCCTTCTCCCCAACTGCAACGCAACAGGAGAAATTTTCTTACGCGCCAGCACACACACACAAGTCCCTTCAAATTGCCGACTCAAGCAGGGAACCCAACTTCACTGAGTGTGTCTCTCTGAGGAAGAGCCAGCCGTACATCAAACTGACAGCCAGGCAATTCAATGTATGCAACAAATAAATTAGCTATATTCCTGGTACTGACAACTTTAGAATATTAGGTTATATCTCTAATGATCCATTTAGTAGGATTGTATGTATATGTTTGGTGGGGTGGGGTGGGGTCGGGTGCAGGGCATGCATGTGGCTCCTTTGGTTAATGGTGGTTACAAATGTGGCTCCCAAGGCACATAGCTGTGAATACCACTGGTTTAGATAATACTTAGAGTGCAGGGGACTGGACTGAATGACCTCTGGAGGACCCTTCCAGCCCTGTGATTCTAAAATGGCCTGTGAGGATAGCATAAACCAATGAGAAATGTAGACGTCATTGTACGGACAGGAAAGAACAAAAGACTGTTGAGCGTGCTGCAAGCCATCCACAAATCCATCTACCAAAAAGACTTTCTCCCAGGAGGTACGAAATCCAACAGCGTCTATCACTTGTGAGACAATGTGAACTATATTCTCCGCCTTGACCAGAACACAGGCGTAACTTGGCCTCCGCTAACAGTATCAAGCAAGTAGTGGCACAATGATGAGAATGAGTGTGATCTCCAGCTCTGCAGACCTGTTCACGAGTAAATATTTATGCCGCCAGTAATCAAACACCTAGTTTAAAAGATTCAAGGCAATTTTAAAAAGAGTGTGTTACAGCGTGGCTCCTTCGAGTAGCCAGAGCTACTGTCTCAGTAGAGGTCTTTAATTTAATATAGCACTGTGCTTCTCAGCTACCTATAGGGGTGTTACAAGGAGGCAAGTACCTACAAGGAGGAGGGAGAAAAAATTTTCTCCTTGGCCTCTGAGGATAGAACAAGAAGCAATGGGCTTAAACTGCAGCAAGGAAGGTTGAGGTTGGACATTAGGAAAAAGTTCCTACCTGTCAGGAAGGTTAAAAACTGGAATAAATTGCCAAGAGGGGTTGTGGAATCTCCATCAGTGCAGGGGATCAGACTTGATGACCTCTTGGATTCCTTCCAGATCTAATTCTAGGCTCTCATAGAATCATAGATCTTTCCGTTCTAGGTTTTTTCCTTTAGAAAGCAATGGAATTTACAGCACTTGCCAGTTGTTTTGGTTTTATTTTGCTGACTCGTCAGGTTCTTATTTTTAGAGAATAATGTAACCTTGTTAAAATGATTTTTGAATGCTTCCAAAGTAAAGCTCAAATGCTCAGTCACTCCATTAACAATCTATGGTCAAAAAGCAGGGGCTTCCAGATTATTCATTCATTATGTGTATAAGACATTTACTGAAGTGAAATTACTAGTCTTATTACACCGGAGTTTCCTTCGACCAGTTCAACGTTCCCAGTATTGTACACCAAGCAACACTCTAAAATACTTTGGTTTCAACCTTACTGTGACAGAGACATGCCCAGGATGGTATATTACACCTGTGTCTAACCATCTTCTCAATAATTCATCGTAGGAGGTTGTACATGGTCTCTGCCAAAAACTAAGAACTAGATGATGGTTAAAGTTACTGCAAATTGCAGGGGAAATTTTGGAGAGATATAAAATGTACAGACTTCTGTTCGAAAACTGTATGCAGTGAGGCATGTCACCTGAGGAGAGGTGTGTGTCTCAGCTAATTCAATCAAGAATGAGTGCAGTCAACATCTTTCAACCTGATCTAACCCAGCCCTGTGCTTACAGGCTGGATCAAATGCCGGCTTGAGCATGTGGTTCACAAGCCAAGTAACTGTGAACACCACTGGTGTAGAAAATACTTAAGAGACCCAGAGATGAGCTGAAGTTAATGAAACACCCAGATTCTGAAGGAACAAAAGTCTGGTGCTGTCTCAGACAAGAAGAAAGATGTTATCCATTACCAAGGTGACACCTGCGTGAGTGTTTCAGGAACAGTCGCTACCACTTCTCTAGATTGGACAAATGCTGTAAGAACTGATCACTGGGTAAGAAGTATCTTACTAGATGGGTACAGAACTTCTTTAAAAAAGTAGAGGCACTAGATTTGCATGTAATGTTTTTCTTTTCTCTGTAACCTCATGTTTCCAGCCTTTTCACTTGTGTCTGTTTTAGATCTTTATCTTTGCTTTGCTAAAAAAACTCCTATCTGGGTTTACTATAGACAGGACTTGCCATGCACTAAAGAGAGTGTGGCACTGAGGTGAAGCTGGGGCACTGCTCCAGGGAGGCAGTAGAAGAGTGAACGTTGTGTGGGTACATGGAAGAGAAGGGACCCGGCACCTGAGTGTATCAAAGGGGGGGCAGCCTGTACAAGCAGAAGGTGAGGCCCATGGACCCTGCAGCAGAGCGCTTGTCCTCCCAGTGGCTGGCAAATTTGAGGGAATCTTCCCCTTTGGGCACAGACGAGGCTGTCTCATGCTGCGGGCAGGTGACAGAGATCTGCCCTGGATACCTCTCTCACCCCCAAATAGTGTCACAAGTGCAACATGCTAAACACGCAGAAGTCAGTGAAAACTCCAGAACTGGTGATCTGGGCCCTCAAGCGGTACTCTGCTCTGCTCCAAGAGGCACAGTAAAGTCAGCACAAGTACTTTAATTCCCTGTATTGTTACCTATAACACTTTACATTAGCAATGAATTACATTTCATATCGCAGGGTGCTTGTCTATGCACTCTGTGCTTCCCTAGCCAAAACAAGAGACCCATGTTTTTCCACATCGGTTTCTAGTCCGATATCCTGCCCGGCTCCCATGCACTGCCACAAGCAACTTGTAAACACAACAGGGAACCCAACAGAGCACCCCAACCCCAAGTTGCCATTATTGATTTGTAGAGTTTCATTAACACGTCTGAATTTGTACTGAGGCAGGCTGGCAGTCTCCCTCCATCTCCCTGTCTGGGGGGCTGGCAGAGGCAGTGGACACGCTCCTCTTCCCATGCGCATCCCCACACTTGTGGGGCCAGGCGTGGGAGGTTACGGGGGTGTCACCCCACCACACTCGTTGCAGGCCCTGAGGCAGGGAGGCGCAGAGGTCAGATTCCAAGGGACACAAAGAAGGGGAGCTGGGATGATGGGAGAAGAGTGAGCTCCCCAGAGACCCCCAAACCAACGAGACCCCCTGGGCAACGGGGCCAGAGCAGGCCCCTAAATAGTACTGCATGGCAGGGAGACCACACACCCTAGAGACCGCCACACCAACGGGACCCAAAGGAGACGGGGCAGGGCAAGGTCCCCTGTGCGGAGGGGCCCCAGGACAGGGGCAGGGACAGTCGCACCAAGGGGCCCCACCGAGGGGGCCCAGGAGCCAGGGCAGGGGCAGTCTCCCCGGGGGGGGCCCAGGACCGGGGCAGGGGCAATCTCCCCGGGAGGGGGGGGCAGGAGCGGGGCAGGGGCAGTCTCCCCAGGGGGGGCAGGGGCAGTCTCCCCGGGGGGGGCAGGGGCAGTCTCCCCGGGGGGGAGGCAGGAGCCGGGCAGGGGCAGTCTCCCGGGGGGGGGGCCAGGACCGGGGCAGGGGCAGTCTCTCCAGGGGGGGCAGAGGCAGTCTCCCTGGGAGGGGGGCAGGAGCCGGGCAGGGGCAGTCTCTCCGGGGGGGGCAGGAGCCGGAGAGGGGGTAGTCTCTTCGGGGGGGCAGTCTCCCCAGGGGGTGGCAGGAGCAGGGGGGGTAGTCTCTCCGGGGGGGCAGGAGCCGGAGGGGGGGCAGTCTCTCCGGGGGGGGCAGGAGCCGGAGGGGGGTAGTCACTCCGGGGGGGGGGCAGTCTCTCGGGGGGGGCAGGAGCCGGAGGGGGGGTCTCTCCGGGGGGGGGGCAGGAGCCGGAGGGAGGGGTCTCTCGGGGGGGGGGCAGGAGCCGGAGGGAGGGTAGTCTCTCGGGGGGGGTGCAGGAGCCGGAAGGGGGCAGTCTCTCGGGGGGGGCAGGAGCCGGAAGGGGGCAGTCTCTCGGGGGGGCAGGAGCCGGAAGGGGGCAGTCTCTCGGGGGGGCAGGAGCCGGGGGGGGCAGGAGCCGGAGGGGGGGGTCTCTCGGGGGGGGCAGGAGCCGGAGGGGGGGGTCTCTCGGGGGGGGCAGGAGCCGGAGGGGGGGTCTCTCGGGGGGGGGCAGGAGCCGGGGGGGGGGCAGTCTCCCGGGGGGGGCAGTCTCCCGGGGGGGGGTAGTATCTCGGGGGGGCAGTCTCCCGGGGGGGGGCAGGAGCCGGAGGGGGGGTCTCTCGGGGGGGGCAGGAGCCGGAGGGGGGGGTCTCTCGGGGGGGGGGCAGGAGCCGGGGGGTCTCTCGGGGGGGCAGGAGCCGGGGGGGGGTCTCTCGGGGGGGCAGGAGCCGGGGGGGGGGTCTCTCGGGGGGGGGCAGGAGCCGGAAGGGGGCAGTCTCTCGGGGGGGGCAGGAGCCGGAGGGGGCAGGAGCCGGGGGGGGGGTCTCTCGGGGGGGGGGGCAGTCTCCCCCCCGCACTCACCCGGCGCCCCGCGGACCAGCAGCAGCAGCAGCGCCCCGAGCGCCGGGCCCCCCCGCATCGCCCCGAGCGGAGGCAGCAGGCGGCGGCTCGGGCCGCGCGGAGCGATCGGGGGCCGCGGCCGGGAGCGGAGGGATCCGGGCTCGCGCCGCCCGCCCCGCCCCGCCCCGCCCCGCCCCCGCTTCCTGCGCGCCGCCCGCAGCGGCCGGTAGGGGGCGCCCGCCGCGAGCCCGGCACCGGGGGGGGCCGCTGCACCCCCCCCGGGAACCCGACAGCCCCCCCCCCGTCCCCTCGCCGGGAACCCAGCTCCAGCCCCAGCCCCCCCCCCCGGGAACCCAGACAGCCCCCCCGCCACACAGCGCCCCCCCCCGCCAGGGAACCCAGACACAGCCCCCCCCCGCCACACAGCGCCCCCCCCGCCGGGGAACCCAGACACAGCCCCCCCCCGCCACACAGCGCCCCCCCCCCCCCGCCGGGGAACCCAGACACAGCCCCCCCCCGCCACACAGCGCCCCCCCCCCCCGCCGGGGAACCCAGACACAGCCCCCCCGCCACACAGCGCCCCCCCCGCCGGGGAACCCAGACACAGCCCCCCCCCGCCACACAGCGCCCCCCCCCCGCCAGGGAACCCAGACACAGCCCCCCCCCGCCACACAGCGCCCCCCCCCCGCCAGGGAACCCAGACAGACCCCCCAACCACAGCCCCCCCGCCAGGGAGCCCAGATACTGCCCTGCTAGCCAGGGAATCCCTGGGGGGGGCTGATACAGCCCCCCCGTCACAGGGTCCTAGGGGGGAGCCAGATATAGCTCCCCAGTCCAGCCAGGGAGCCCGGGGGCGGGGGGCAGGCACAGCCTCTCTTCCCTTCCAGTCTGGGAAGCTTGGGGAGCAGGGGAAGCCAGACACTCCATGGTAGGCAGACCAGTGAGGGGGTGAAGTGGGTCAGAGCGTAAGGGAGTTAGACAGTCCTCTACCCCAGGGAGCTGGGGGAACCAAAGGGCCCTTCCCCAGGGTTCGGGAGTCCTACAGGGGGAACTCCACCAGGGCAGGGTGCAGCGCGATGCCTGGGCTCGGAGGCACCCCACCATCTCCAATGGCAAGGAGCCCTGCTCTCTAGGTCTCAGCATCCCAGCTCCCTCACTACAGGTGAGCAGCCAGCATGCTCCAGGCCCTGCCTCCGCCAGGCCCCGCTCCCCATAGACCTGTATCTGCAGCTTACCCAGCCCACCTCAGCTTTGCACCACACACACTTAGACATGTTTACAGTGAGAGTAAGAGCAAGTTTATTTAACCATGAAGACAGATTCAAGTGACAGCCAGTAGCGGTACTGGAAACACGTGGCTCCATTTATAACATGTTCTAGAGCCCCAGACTTAACTGCATTCCTGCAATGCTCACCTGACATCCTTTCACCCCTGTCCCTTTTCCACCAGGCTAGTCACACTGACTGCTTTCCTCCTCTGCATGCCTAGCTGGGATTAATTCCCAGCACTCCATTGTCTTCACTCCCAGGCAGGATCCCCTCCTGCTGTTTTGTTTCTTCTGGTAAGTTTCCACTGGAAGATTGCACAATCCCTCGATTAGCATTCTGGTTCTTAATCATGCAAACAGGCCTACACTGAGAAACAAACAATGCCCAGTAGCACCTGACCAGGCAGAGAGAGGAATGTTTGCTTTAAAGGGACCTGGCAGAGATGTCACCTGCTGGTTAAACTTCCCTGAGAACATCATTTTCTGTTTAGACACAGCTCCTAAAATACTATCCATCCATCCATTTTGCAGCGATTATGCTGTTGAATGGGCTATTGGCTCTTGGTAGAGACCTCACATACCACCTGTTGTGGAAGTACATTGTCAAGGCTGTTCCCCACTCTGGCACATCCGCGTATCTGACTGTGGAGGGGCACATTCACGCTTTTGTCCAGCTGCAATGTCACCAAAGATCCTCAGCTCCAGCATCTACTGGGCAACTGCTTTTGGCTCCAGCTCTTGTGGCTCAAACCTTCAGTCAACTCACAAAGTTCAAACTATGGATGTTAAGTAACAGTTAATTGACTAGTCAATGGAATTTGCATGGACTACTCAACTAGTTCATACCCACTTCCACATTCCTCCTTTGAAATGTACAAGAGCCCCTGCTGAGGCTTTTGTACATTTCAAAGGAGGAATGCAGAACTCCCTGTGCAGCCCAGGGCCCGCGGGAAGTCCCATTGACTCTGGGCTGCATGCAGGGACCAGCTTTGAAAAGTATGAGTCCCAGCAGGGGCTCTTGTGCATTTCAAAGTGGCAGCGCAGCATGGAGCCCGGGGTTAGCAAGGAACTGCAGATTTGAAATGCCACGTGGAGCTAGGGGCTCCCCAGCTGACGCTGGGTTCCACTGAAATACTACATAGAGCCCAGGATCAGCTAGGGAGTCCCCAGCTAACCCCAGGCTCCACATGCAACAGTGCCACACAGCTGATCCCAGGCTCAGCTGTGCGGCACTGCCGCTTTGAAGAGCCCCCTCTTTCCCCCCCATTTGCTGCCTCTGAGAGAGGCAGCAAGGAGGGGGAATCAACGGCTGCATCTAGACTGGCAAGTTTTTCCACAAAAGTGGCTGCTTTTGCACAAAAACTTGCCAGCTGTCTACACTGGCCACTTGATTTTGTGCAAAAGCACTGATGTTCTACTGTCCGAAATCAGTGCTTCTTGCGCAAATACTTTGACGTTCCCGTTCGGGCAAAAGCCCTTTTCCGGAAATGTTTTTGCGCAAGAGGGCCAGTTTAGACAGCTAAAAACTGTTTTGCGCAAAAAAGCCCCGATGGCAAAAATGGCGATCGGGGCTTTCTTGCGGAAAACCACGTCTAGATTGGCACGGACGCTTTTCCGCAAAAAGTGCTTTTGTGGAAAAGCATCCGTGGTAATCTAGACGCTCTTTTCTGCAAATGCTTTTAATGGAAAAACTTTTCCGTTAAAAGCATTTGTGGAAAATCATGCCAGTCTAGACGTAGCCAACTAGTCGACTAGTCCTTAACATCCTTAGTTCAAACCCTTCCCGGGGTATCTCGAACAAATCTAAATCTGAGTAATGCTGCTGTCAGGCTACTGAAGTCGTCTTCTACCTGCAAATGCCCAAATATCTGGACTTCCTTTGCAGGACCCTACACTGGCCCAGCAGTGTGCTGCCCCCATTATATACTGTTACCCAACCCTGAGTCTGGGTCTGCACCAGATACATCTGCATTGCATAACACACTCATGGCTGACTCACCTCAGCTGATTCAGGCTCAGAAGGCTTGGGTCAAGAGTGCAGCTGTCCAGACTCTGGGACTTCCTCACTCCAGGCTTCCAGAGCCCAAGCTGCTCCCTGACCTTTCATCATCTTCATGACGTTCTTTCCAGAATTCTCCATCTTGGATATGTATTTGCAGGGCCTCCTTTGCAATGTTCTCATGAAGCTTTCAGACCTTTTACAGGTCACATTTGGGGCAGCCAATCAGGGTCTATGGTCAGGACAGTTTCTTTCCTCTCCTCACACAAAGTCTTTATTTCCCACAAACTTGCCCAATCCACTTCTGCATTTTTCTAGGCACTGCAGGAAATCTCTCTGCTCTTGCAGTAGAGGTAACAAAAGAGAACGTGTCTGCTCCTGTTGAGATGCTAGCCACAGTCTGGCTGCCTACCCCTCACCATTAAGGCAGATGGGCTCTTCCCCTGCTTCCTCAGAGAGGAGTGTGCACAATCCCACTTCTGGAACCATTATGTAGCAGGGTACACACACAACTCTAGAGTACCCACTTGTGCCTAGGTGTAGTGCCACCAGGCTCTTCTGCTGGCCACTCTTCGCTGGCTTAGTCCTCCAGGCAAGTCACCTTTGTCCTCCCCTCTGGAGTATTATCAGTCTCCCCTGCCTCAGTCTCAGGCAGTCTCTCTCCTCTGTGCTGAGTGTGCCCCTGGAAAGGGAATCTGAGCCCCCCTCTACACTGGGTTCCAATCCAGGGATCCTCAGACTAGTGGCTCGGGTCTAGCTCCCAGACATCACTATTCTTTCCCTCCATAGCTTCCTACCCTGCTTTCCTCAGGCTCCTGCTCTCTCTCATACCAGGGTGTGCAGCTGCAGGCCACCTCCCTGCCTCTGCAGCCAGCATCTTGGTTTTACACAAGCCCCAGTTGTTCCTGCCCAGCTGTGCTTCAGTCTCAGTCTGATTGATTGACCCTGAGCTTGTGAGCATGTGCGACTTTAAAGGCAATTGGCCTCTCCTGCCACCTTTCCCCATGCATTCTGGTGAGTGTGCATGTGTCAGCGCCCCATCCCAGCTGGCAATTTGCATGATCACCTTCTTGGGTATTTCCCAGGAAGTCCTCGACACATATTTCTCCCTAAAGTCCATTCTTGCTTGGCACAATTTCAGTAGAGTTCTTGGAATGCCCAGGCCTCACAGCCCCCTCTAGGAAGGTTACTTAGAATCCCAATCCCGCTAGTACGTGAACTGGGCATTTAAAATAACGCACTCCACAGAAACCTACACTCCACTCAACATGGCCATCCAAGGCATGAAATTGCCATGTCTCTCCCAGTTGTACGCTCATCAGTATGGCTTTTTTCTATTTCTTGGCAACACATGCTTTGGGATACAATTCAGAAGAAATGATCACTGCCCATCCATTTACCATGCCACACCTCTCATCCTGCACACCTTTGCTTGAGTTCCAATTGCCACCCTCCCTTATTGCAGGCAACCCACATCTTTGCATTGGTGTAGCCTAGCATTCTGTTTTCCCCCCTAGTATGAATTAAATTAGATGCTCTTCACTTTCTCTGCTAAGTTCACACTTGGGAAGCAGAGTTCTCTTGGCCCCACAAATATCCTCTGTCCCGTTCACAATCAAAGCTAGTTTCTTGAAATAACAGGTCAAGATTCATAGGTCAGGATGCTGCTGACCTAGTTCGCTGGGCAGATCTGGCATAACTACTAGCACTGGCAGAGAACACTACTTCAGAGCTGAGAATGTGCATAGTATAGGGCACTGAGATGTAAGAATTTCAAAAGATTTGCCAAAAAAAAAAATTGAGACACCAGTAAAAAGTCTTCCTGCAAGGCACTGCGCGGAGAAGCTTCCCGGGGAAAGGAATAAAAGGACCAGCCAGCACCTCCCAGAGTCTCCCTCCCAGGCTCTGAAGCTTCAAAGTAGGGCCCATCATCTGAGCCATGAACCTCCTCTCACAGCAGGCAAAGCAGACTGGCACAGTGGATCTGATTCAAGACAAAGTCGACAGTTTGTGCTGGAGAATCCTGTTCCCGGAGGCTACAGCTACACTACAAACTTTTTCCAGAAGAGGAAATGCAAATGGAGTGCTCATTTGCATATCTTGCACTCATTTGCATATTCTCTTCTGATCCTTTTTGCAGAAGAGGTTTTTGCGCAAAAAAGAATTTTCAGATTTTTTGAGCAAAAACCTCTCCCACAAGAAGGATCGGACTAGCATATGCAAATGAGCGCTCCATTTGTATTTCCTCATTCAGAAAAAGTTCGTAGTGTAGCCATAGCCTGAGAGAGGAACTCCGGCAAGCATGCTCTGCATCCTGCTCCTCTTACCTTCTTCCCCTCCCAGCACGTCCGCTGGGAGGAGACGCACTGTCCTTGCTCAGCACTGATGGGCAATGCCACTTCAGGAGCAGGAACAACGAGAAGTCTGGTGGCACCTTATAGACTAACAGATTTATTGGAGCATAAACTTTCGTGGGCAAAGACCTACTTCCTCAGGTGCATGTAGTGGAAATTCCAGAGGCAGGTATAAATATACAGGCACATGAAAATAAAGGAGTACCAATCAAGAGAAAGGCCATAGATAACAAGGTCAATTCAGGATGAGGCCCACTTCTAGCAGCTGATGTGGAGGTGTGAACACCAAGAGAGGACAAACTGCTTTTGTAGTTGACTAGACATTCACAGTCTTCGTTTAATCCTAAACTGATAGTGTCAAATTTGAAAATGAACTATAGCTCTGCAGTTTCTCTTTGAAGTCTTTTTTTGAATTTTTTTTTTTTGCAGGATGGCTACTTTTAAATCTGCTACTATGTGTCCAGGGAGATTGAAGTGTTCTCCTACAGGTTTTTGTATATTACCATTCCTGATATCTGATGTGTCCATTTTTCTTTCACATAAGGAGCTCACAAAGTATACAAATGCTAGAAGTCTAAAAAATAAGATGGGTGAACTAGAGTGCCTCGTGTTAAAGGAGGAGATTGACACAATAGGGATCACAGAAACCAGGTGGAGTGAGGACAATCAATGGGACACAATCATTCCAGGGTACAAAATATATCGGAAATATATCAGAAGGACAGAACTGGTCATGCGGATGGGGGAGTGGCACTATATGTGAAAGAATATTTAGAACCAAATGAAGTAAAAATCTTAAATGAATCAACATGTTCCGTAGAATCGCTATGGATAGTAATTCCCTGCTCTAACAAGAATATAGCAGTAGGGATCTATTATCGACCACCTGACCAGGACAGTCATAGTAACTATGAAATGCTAAGGGAAATTAGAGAGGCTATCAAAATAAAGAACTCAATAATAGTGGGGGATTTCAATTATCCCCATATTGACTGAGAACACATCACCTCAGGACAAGATGCAGACACAAAATTTCTTGATACCTTAAACGACTGCTTCTTGGCACAGCTGGAACAGGAACCCACAAGGGGAGAGGCAATTCTCAATTTAGTCCTGAGTGGCGCGCAGGATCTGGTCCAAGAGGTAACTATAACAGGACCACTTGGAAATAGTGACCATAGTATAATAACATTTAACATTCCTGTGGTGGGAAGAACACCTCGGCAGGCCAACACTGTGCCATTTAATTTCAAAAAGGGGAACTGTGCAAAAATGAGGTTAGTTAAACAGAAATTAAAAGGTACAGGGACTAAAGTAAAATCCCTGCAAGCTGCATGGACACTTTTCAAAGACATCATAATAGAGGCCCAACTTAAATGTACGCCCCAAATTAAAAAACATAAAAGAACTAAAAAAGAGCCACCATGGCTTAACCACCATGTAAAAGAAGCAGTGAGAGATAAAAAGACATCTTTTAAAAAGTGGAAGTCAAATCCTAGTGAGGTAAATAGAAAGGACCATAAACACTGCCAAATTAAGTGTAAAAATGTGATAAGAAAAGCTAAAAAGGAGTTTGAAGAACAAATAGCCAAACACTCCAAAGATAATAAAATGTTTTTTTAAGTACTTCAGAAGCAGCTAAGCAACCAGTGGACGAGATACAAAAGGAGCACTTAAAGATGATAAAGTAATTGCGGAGAAACTAAAATAATTCTTTGCTTCAGTCTTCACGGCTGAGGATGTTAGGGAGATTCCCAAACCTGACCCATCCTTTGTAGGTGACAAGTCTGAGGACTTGTCTCACATTGAAGTGTCATTAGAGGAGGTTTTGGAATTAATTGATAAACTTAAAAGTAACAAGTCACCTGGACCAGATGGCATTCACCCAAGAGTTCTGAAAGAACTCAAATGGGAAATTGCAGAACTATTAACTCTGGTTCGTAACCTATCCTTTAGGTACCCAGCGACTGGAAGATAGCTAATGTAATGCCAATATTTAAAAAGGCCTCTAAAGGTGATCCCGGCAATTACAGACCAGTAAGTCTAACGTCAGTATCGGGCAAATTAGTTGAAACAATAGTAAAGAATAAAATTGTCAGACACATAAGAACATAATTTGTTGGGCAAAAGTCAACATGGTTTCTGTAAAAGGAAATCCTGTCTTACTAATCTATTAGAGTTATTTAAAGGGGTCAACAACCATGTGGATAAGGGGGATCCAGTAGATATAGTGTACTTAGATTTCCAGAAAGCCTTTGACAAGGTCCCTCACCAAAGGCTCTTACATAAATTAAGTTGTCATGGAATAAGAAGGAAGATCCTTTCATGGACTGAGAACTGGTTAAAAGACAGGAAACAAAGGGTAGGAATAAATGGTAAATTTTCGGAATGGAGAGGGGTAACTAGTGGTGTTCCCCCAGGATCAGTCCTAGAACCAATCCTATTCAACTTATTCATAAATGATCTGGAAAAAGAGGGAAACAGGGAGGTGGCAAAGTTTGTAGATGATACCAAACCGCTCAAGGTAGTTAAGACCAAAGCAGACTGTGAAGAACTTCAAAAAGATCTCACCAAACTAAGTGACTGGGCAACAAAATGGCAAATGAAATTTAATGGGGATAAATGTAAAGTAATGCACATTGGGAAAAATAACCCCAACTATACATATAATATGATGGAGGCTAATTTAGCTACAACTAATCAGGAAAGATATCTTGGAGTCACTGTGGATAGTTCTCTAAAGACGTCCACGCAGTGTGCAGCGGAGGTCAAAAAAGCGAACAGGATGTTAGGAATCATTAAAAAAGGGATAGAAAATAAGACGGAGAATATCTTATTTCCCTTATATAAATCCATGGTAGGTTCACATCTTGAATACTGCGTACAGATGTGTTCTCCTCATCTTAAAAAGATATTTTGGCCTTGGAAAGGGTTCAGAAAAGGGCAACTAAAATGATTAGGGGTTTGGAACGGGTCCCATATGAGGAGAGGTTAAAGCGACTGGGACTTTTCAGTTTAGAAAAGAGGAGACTAAGGGGGGGGCTATAACAGAGGTCTATAAAATCATGGAGAAAGTGAATAAGGAAAAGTTATTTACTTGTTCCCATAATAAAAGAAGTAGGGGCCACCAAATGAAATTAATGGGCAGCAGGTTTAAAACAAATAAGAGGAAGCTCTTCTTCACACAGCACTTAGTCAACCTGTGGAACTCCTTGCCTGAGGAGCATGTGAAGGCTAGGACTATAACAGGGTTTAAAAGAGAACTAGAGACATTCATGGAGGTTAAGTCCATCAATGGCTATTAGCCAGTATGGGCAAGGAATGGTGTGCCTAGCCTCTGTTTGTCAGAGGGTGGAGATGGATGGCAGGAGAGAGATGGCTTGATCACTACCTGTTTGATTCACTCCCTCTGGGACACCTGGCACTGGCCACTGTGGGCAGACAGGGCACTGGGATAGATGGACCTTAGGTCTGACCCAGCATGGCCATAATCTCATGTTCTTACGTAGGGACTGTCCGGTTTGGCCAATGTACATGGCCGAGGGGCATTGCTGGCTCATGACGGCGTATATTACATTGGTAGCTGTGCAGGTGAATGAGCCAGTGATATGTGGCTGATGTGGTTAGGTCCTGTGATGGTGTCGCTGGTGTAGATATGTGGGCAGAGCTGGCACTGAGGGTTGTTGCGGGGACTGGTTCCTGAGTTAGTTACTGTGGTGCGATGTAGAGTTGCTGGTGAGAATTTGCTTCAGGGGCAGGATGACTTTGGAGAATGGCTACGTGTCTCTGCCTGCCAGGCCTGCAGGAGAATGTCATCCTGCTGAACTGGTTCTGACAGACTTTCCCAACGGGACCCAGGCCAGCCTTGAACCTGAACCCCCCACCATTGCCCCTGACCCACCAGTGCCCCCCTCAAATCCATCTGCAGCAAGGACCTGACCAGCCAGTTGCATCTTGGGCTCCCTGATCTGTGTCTGTGTTGCTTCCTGTGTTTGTTGGCTCTCAGTCCCTCCCTTTCCAGAGCCACCTCAGCTCTCCTTTCTCTAACCCTCCCACTTGAGGCCAGAGTGCAGAAATGAGGTTGCCTCATTTCCCAGCAGGCCCTGGAGTGTAAGTCCTCTCCAGCACGAAGAGCCTGGCATCAAAGAGAGCTCAGAACAACTCTGAGTCAAAGGCTGTATCCGCCAACACCCTTGGCACACGTTAGTTTCGTGGCTCGACTCCTGCGGGATTTGTCCCCTCCATCGCAGTACTAACGTTCAGACAGAACAGTACTAATTGGTAACGAATGTACAAATGAACCTATAGAGCACAGACCCTGTCGCTTTCTCCAAGTGTCTGCTGAAGAAGTGGGTTGTGCCCACAAAAGCTCATGATGCCATCGACATTTTTTGTTAGTCTCTAAGGTGCTGCAGGACCACTCGTTTTTAAAGTTTTTTCTGATCCCCTTTGTTGGATGAGAGAGATCAAGGGCTGGCATCAGCTGGCTATGCGGAAAGCTTGTTCTGCGAAAAGAAATTACATTGTGGCTTTTATCTTTCCTCCCAGTACCCATTCCCCACTGAGGAAGAGCTACATGCCACCTGAAGCTATCAAAACCTTTGGAGCACATGGCTGGGATTCTGCACACTCATCTACCTCGAGCATGCATGGATTCCATTCTGGTTTCCAGTCTCCCAGCGAAGCATGATGACTACATCGAGAGCCTCGGAAGCCGTGTCTGGAGAACATTGTGAAGCTATTCCATGGGAAGCGCCCCCTTGAGAAAGCAGAAATTCTGCCTACAGGAACCTGTTGATTAATTGTGGAATCCAGTTGCATCAGAGACTGAGCTTGCTTGGGTCTAGTGCCTCCAGCCCTGGACTACGGACCAGCAAACAAGAACCCTCCTTTGAATGAGGGGCAGTGGCCAGGGAGCAGTAGTGAGCACAGATACATGTGGTTACACCCAGCGTGTTTCACTGGTGACCCCACAGATGTGACACTGCTTCCAGGTGTTCTGAGACCTCCAGTGTTAACTTGTTGGGTGCCTGCCAGCAGTCATTCAGAGTGCTAGCTCTAGCCATGGGGTACCAGGGGGCTAGAAGCTAACGGGAGCAGGAGTTGCTGCTTTAAAACTGATGTAGCGAGCCTGGACACTCCTAAGCGCCCCTGCCTCTAGGGATGCACTTTGCATCACTGAATCTCATGCCGCGTGCCTGCCAGGATAAGTATTTCTCTCAAGCCTTTGCTATCACACCTGTTGGCCCACAGCGGCCCTAGACTGGTGGGGACATGAGGAGGAGAACTGGGTGAAAGAAAGAGGTTGGCTCAGCAACAGCAGGGATGTCCTGACCTAGCTTCACTCTCTGCACATGCAACTACAAATACTATCACCTGCAGTCTGTCTCTAGTTAAACTGCTTAGCAAGCAGAACCACCAACCTTCCTCCCCCCAGCAGGTCTGGCCACGAAAGCAGCATAGCAGGAGCCGACTCTGCTCAGGATTCTCTATCGAAGGGGCACAGACCGTGGAGTCTTGTACCATGAGGCGTCACTTCAAGGGCGCACCGATGAACCGGAGCCTCCCCCGGCATGACCATCAGAAGTGAGTGTAGGGGGCTAAAGGCAGAGATGAATGTTGAGCCTTCTTCCATTCTGGCAGAGCTCCAAAACAATACAGTGCGTAGGGTGGCTCCCATCCTTCTGCACAACACAACTCCTCCGGGGGCTTGCTCGGGACAGGCTTTCATTTCTGCTGCACCAGCTCTGTTGTGTTGCTGCGCAAGAGGCTGGATTTCAGCAGCGCTAAGGCAGTAATGACTTTGTTTTTCTGAATTCAGCTACCTATTGTCTGCTGCCAGCTTCTAGCCACAGAAATCAAACGCCCTATCATTTGAAGAGTCTGTATTTCAGGCTGCAGAAAATAGACATCCTCATTTCCGAAAGGTCACGCAAGTGCTCAAACAAAAACGTTCACAGTAAACAGTGAAAAGCCCCAAAGGGAAAAAAAAAACTTTCAACATCAAAACAAGTCCCTCCAAACAAGCTCAAATTTCAGCATTGCTCAGCTTCCCTGCGCCCTGCAGGGGGAAGAAGTAAAGGGCAAGTCATCCCAACACCTCACCCCACAAGCTAGATGCAGCTGCAACGTGCACCAGCTAGCCAACCAAATAGGGAAGTTGAGTTTTCAGAAATATGCTGTGGCTTCTGAGAAAAGTAGTAACTGACGAACGCCCCAGCAATTTCATTCCTGCATTGACCAAGGAGCATGCCCAGTAAACAGAGGCAGTGCTGTTCGACAATACTGACCTCCCGTGGTCCAGCAAATTCTCTGGTTGCACCGGTCAGATCCCGAGGGTGCCGGACTAGAGGGGTTCAGCCTTGATGCTCATCGTTGCTCTGATAATCTAATTTACTAAACGGGCAAAAGCAAAGCTCCAATAAGAACGCTTCAGGAACCACAATTTTAAACCCTACTTGTTCAATATTTGCAAAGCATGCTGGGAGTCTGGGATGGAAAGTGTCCATGCAAAACCCTCCTTATAGCGGAGGAGGATTTTTAGAGCGTTTGAGCAGCCATTTTTGAATGGGGAGCAATATATGCAGCCTACGTTGTGAAGACAATCTTTGTGATTCGAACCCCACAGCAACAGCAAAATGGCTGAAGTCTGCAAGCACCGAGAGGGCACAGAAGTCATCATCCTCACCTGGGCCTGGAGCAAACTGGTTTTGATTTAACAAAGTAACAAGTAAAAACTCAGGCCAAGCAGGCACATCCTGCATGACAAAGTAAGGGCCTGACCCAGCTCCCATTCAAGTCAAGACAAACATGGGTACAGGCAGACCTGTGTCCTTACATCCACTCTGCAGGTGAACAGACGAACACACGTAGACATGCCAATTCACTAGGGCTGTGTCTAGACTGCATCCCTTTTCCGTAAAAGGGATGCAAATTAGACCTATCGCAATTGCAAATGAAGCAGGGATTTAATTCCCCCCCGCTTCATTAGCATCAAAATGGCTGCCGCTTTTTTCCGGCTCGGAGCTTTGCTGGAAAAAAGCACCAGTCTAGACACGGATCTTTCGGAAAATAAAGCCTTTTCCGAAAGATCCCTTATCCCTCTTAAAATGAGGGATAAAATAAAGCCTTTTCCGAAAGATCCCTTATCCCTCTTAAAATGAGGGATAAAATAAAGCTTTTTCCGAAAGATCCCTTATCCCTCTTAAAATGAGGGATAAGGGATCTTTCGGAAAAAGCTTTATTTTCCGACAGATCCGCGTCTAGACTGGCGCTTTTTTCCAGCAAAGCTCCGAGCCGGAAAAAAGCAGCAGCTATTTTTATGCTAATGAAGCGGGGGGGAATTAAATCCTGCTTCATTTGCAATTGCGATAGGTCTAATTTGCATCCCTTTTACGGAAAAGGGATGCAGTCTAGACACAGCCTAGCTGTTGGTACAATGCAGATCAGAGCTTTCCTACAGCTGGACACTCGGACAAGTCAAGATGAAGCAAACAAAGCTGTGAAGTGCACCAAGCCCTGCTGGAGATGCCCCACCGCTGCGTCTTGCTCGCTCGCAGAGAATGAGGATGGAGCTGGGTGGCGCTTACTGCCCCTTTGGGAAGGACTATGGTACTTCTGAAGGGAAGTATGCAGACGGGGACTTACCTCACTGGCAGTTCTGTGCACTCTCTTCACAGCTGCGTCTTGCCTTCAGCACCCCGCCCTCTCACCCCCGCCACAGCTACCCACATCTGCACAGCGCCACGTCCAGCCCCGACACTGCTCAGGGCAGGAGGCGCTCCCAGTTTGCCGAAGCACCCCAGGCCAAACTCTCACAATCTCCTGCTGCCATCAAGCAGCTGAGCCCCAGACTGGCCACTATTCTTCTCTGCTCCCTAATGGCCCCAGCCTAACTCTGGTCTGCTGGGGGTGAGCAGCCCACAAGCTGCTGCGGCTGCACCTCTTTGCTTTCAAAGATCAGCACCAGGCAGCTCCTGCTTGCCTCTGCCCTTCGCTACCCTCTGCCCACCCTTCTCTCCTGCCAGAAGCTTCCCCCTCCACCAGAAAAACTCCCCTAGCCCCATGCCCTGGCCGGGTAGCAGCCAGAGACGGAAGTTGGGCAGCAAGCTCTGGCTTGATTTCTGCCGTCTGGGGGACTCTGCCAGCAACAAGAAGGAACACCGCCATCCTTCCCTTGGGATGCCCCAGCCACTGTATGAGCCAACCTTGCTGGGCACTGGGAAAGGATACCTGCCATCCACTCCAGGCCTACTGCACCCAGCTTAAAAACACACAGCACGCACTTCCAGGAGACGCTCCGGCCTTTCCTGACTGCAAACCAGGGAGTTTAGAAATTAAATCCCCCTTCCCCTCTACAATTTGCCACCTTCGCCATTATCCCTGCTCTGCCGACAGACTGGGGGTCAGAAAGGCACGTTGCGGATCTTCTGCAGGATCCCCTGCAGCAGGGCTCAGCTGCTAGGCTCTGGGCAGTGCACCTGATCCGCTCCCTGCTATACGTGGCTCGAAGGCACTGGAAGGCCTTGGCTGCTCCTGGTCTTTGGCAGTGCAGTCTGTGGACTGAAATACTTTGCTGTAGCTGAGGTTGTTGGGCTCAGGGTAGGGGTAGCTGGTGGAATTCAGGCCCGTGTGATGCAGGTCATACAAAATGATCTGCTGGCCCAAAGCTCTGACCTCTTCTCTCGTGCCCAGAGGTGACTGCTGAGCACTTCCCAAATTGCCTCCTTCGGACAGAGCCCAGAGGCACAGCAGTGCACAGAACCCTTCAGCTACACTGCCACTTAGACACAAGGCCCGGTGACCTGGGGAGGGGGGAATCTGGATGCAAACTCAGAAGCAGCTTCAAGTCCATTCCCAAATGGGGGCTCTTTTGAGAAGAGTCTGCCCCACAACCCCTGCCTGCTGGATACAAAATGGACTTCCCCTACCCCCCACCCCTTTGGGCATCCAGCGCGCACTGCGGGCTCTGAAATGCACAGCTGCCTGGGGAGCAGGGGAAGGAGAAGCTGGGGGCAGCTGGCACCCAGCAAAGAGCAGGTGGGGATCTGTGGCTCCAGAACAGCAGCTGGTCCAGGGGCCGTTCTGGCACCAGGAGACATGCTCCTTACTCGGAAACTGAGCGGCCGACGAGGTTTGCAAACCCCGCGAGGCACGGCCTCTACAACTGCAGGACACGGCTCCGGGAGGGCTGGGGTGTTAAACCACGGCTTGTCATCGCCCCTTCTAAAAGGGACACAACCCAGAGCTGCGAGGGCATGCAGTGACTTCTGCGGTTGGCACGAGCTTCTGCTTCCTCATCCTTGCTTTCGGTTCAGTTCCTTCCTGTTTCAGTGTGAGCAGCTGTCTGAATGAAAGCTCAGCCCGTCAAGCGCTGCAGACAAGGTGCAGGCCAGGCTCTGCTTCAAGCCAAGAGGGCAACTTGATGGAAGGCCTGTGGCGGGAGCTAGTGTGACCCAAACTTACAAGTGGGGAAGTGGAAAGGAAAACGTGGATGCTGGCAAAGGCTGAGAGAAGAACGGAGGCC
Source organism: Pelodiscus sinensis (assembly GCF_049634645.1). Lineage (NCBI taxonomy): Eukaryota > Metazoa > Chordata > Testudines > Trionychidae > Pelodiscus > Pelodiscus sinensis. The sequence goes on from NW_027465903.1 coordinate 276,833, forward strand.
TGGACTAAGGAGTCCCAGAACTTATGGGGGCTTATTCAGTCTGCAGAAGAGCAGAGCGAGGGGGGATTTGAGAGCAGCCTTCAACTCCCTGAAGGAGGGTTCCAAAGAGGCTGGCGAGAGGCCGGTCTCAGTGGAGACGGATGCAGAACAAGGAGCAATGGGCTCATGTCGCAGTGGGGAAGGTCTAGGTTGGATATTAGGAAAAACTATTTCCCTGAGAGGGTGGGGAAGTGCTGGGATGGGCTCCCTAGGGAGTTGGTGGAGTCTCCATCCCCAGACGTTTTTCAGTCCTGGCTTGACAAAGCCCTGGCTGGGATGATTGAGTCAGGGTTGGTCCTGCTTTAGGCAGGACTGGATGACTCCTGAGGTCTCTTCCAGCCCTAGGGTTCTATGATTCTTGAGGTGGTAGTGGAAGCGATGGGCAGGGGCTATCACTGATAGGGTGCTTCTGCCATGGCTGGGGACACTAGGAGCAGCAGAGGAGGGCGAACGGATTCACAGGAGAATGCTGCTGCCGCTGTCGTGGAGCATGCTGTCATACAGGACTCCTGGAATGTCAACACAGCCAAGATGGCCTGGCACATCTACAGAATGGCACTGGCAGAGGGGCTTGACTGGGCTTGGCACAAAGAAAAACTGATGCTGCTCAGACGGTGTTCAGAATCTCAGTAACGGACAAGGAAGAATCCAGTGGGAACACCACCCTCTCCAGACTGGTAAAATGGCTGGGGAGCAACACCTTTTGCTGATGAATGAGAAAGGAGCCGCAAATGAGGCTCATGCACGTCAAACACACTGCATAGCTACAGTATTGCTATTAGAAAAGCACCAGACTGAAAAACACATGACAGGAAAGGTGATGCTGAGATAACACAGGAAGAGACTCACTAAAGGGACTATTTTTCTGCCAAGCTCTATTTTAGGGGTTTCCTGTAACTGCAAGGTGTTGGGGGGGGGGACCCTAAGAATATAGGCTCCGTATCAACGGATCTGAAAACATATGGATGTCGTCTAGTGAGGACCTGTCAGAATTAGTTTAGTCCAATATTTAATTTTTTTCAATGATCTGGAAGAAAACCGAGTCCTGTGGATAAAGCCTGTGTGTTGACAGACTGGTAGAGTGCTAAATAAGGGGGGAAAGTAGCTGATCACCTGGTACACTGGGCACAGTCAAATAACCAGCATCTTAACACCCACATGTAAGCTCCTCCCAACCCACACGAACAAAGAGCACAGCAGCCACATCCGAGGCGAGGGACTGCATCCTGGAAAGCAGCAACTTGGAAAAGAATATAGGGGTTACAATGGGCACACAGGTCATCGGGGCCTCAGGGTAATGCTGTGGCAAGAAGGGTTATATAAATCCTGGGATGTACAAACAGGGCAACATCACAATATCACTTCTGCATCCGGCAGTGGTGAGACCATTAGGCTCTCTAGACTCAGATCTGCGGCCACCTCTTAGAAGCAGATCAAAGACAAGAGGCCATTTGATCATGGTCTAAGTACCCACACGGGGAGAAGAAACTACAGCTCGGGATGCTGGTAAATGAAACTTCCAAATGGAATGAAGGATGGACGCCTCTCAGCTAGTAGAGGAGTTCCTTATTAAGCATGACCAGCTACTTCACTGTGCCCCCTCCAACCTACACAGCGGGCCAGGAGTAACTTTCTTCTCAAGAGAGAGGAATGGGAGAAGACTTCCCATTCTGTGAAGTGAAAGCAGTCCGTGTCCTGTGCTGTGACAACACTGCCCTCTACTGGAAATGCAGCAGACCTTTTTCACAAGTGAGGATAACTCAACATTTGCCAAGAGTTAAGGATGTTAAATTGCGGTTATCTGGCTACTCGTGTAGTCGATACAATTTGAACACGATCAGTCAATAAAGACTGCTCTTACTACCTGTAAGATGCAGAGGCGCAGCATCCTGGATGAGTGTTAGCCAGGCGAGTCCAGGAGCTCCTGTTTGTAGTGGACAGCCCGGGCCACCGCAAACAGGGGCTGTTTCACAGCAGCCTCCCCAATCCCTCCCCCTCTTGCCTCGGACAGAGGCAGCAGAGGTGGCAGGGAAGCACCAAGGAGATGGTGCTGGGGGGAACCAGCTTTTAAGCTGGCTCCCGCCAGCACCAGCTCCTGTCCCCTGGCTTGCTGTCTCTCAGAGGCAGCGGGGCGTAGGGGAGCAGAGTCCATACTCCTGTCAGCTACCTGATGAGCTTATGCTTATCCGGTAGTCGACTACTCGCTAACATCCCTACCAAGAGTCTCAGTGGATTCTCCATCAGTGGCAAATTTAAAATCAAGACTGGATGCTTTCCAAAAGATCCGCTCTAGGTTTAGGGGAGGTCTTGTGTCCTGTGTTACACAAGAGATGATCACAAGGGTCCCTTCCGGCCTTGGAATCCAGCCAGGACATTTCTCCCACCCCCCAGCTTTGTGCATCATGCAAACAGACAGCGCAAAACAGGCATTAAATAAGCTGTAACAGCACAGTCCTCAGGCAAGAGGTGAACAAAGGATTTTCAATGAGATGTGAGGAACTCATTCTGGCCTTCTTTAGCTTGCACAGCAGCTTCCACGTTGAGAAATGTGCCTCTCACGCTCTGGCTTTGCTACAGCAGGGCCTTGTGCAATCCTTGAGCTAGCCAAATCAGACAACACTGTTTAGAAAAGAAAATTCCAACCTGGCTCGCCCATTGCCAGAGAAAGCTGGGCTCGGCTGTGCAGACAGGAGTGAAGCAGTTTGGGCTGGAAGACTGCATCTGAAACTTGCCACATGTAAAGAGAGGCACTGTGACTTGCCAGATACTAATGTACGTGTCAAAATGTTCTGCGTGTCCCAGGAAGTGGGTCATAGGTTCCCCTAAGGACTCATTCGTTTTATCTGGCTTCACCATGGTCAGGCCTTTAGTAAATGGATAAGCCTACTGCTGTTGATGTTCTGAATTAACTGTGCTTGGGTCACAGGAAGCTGGCAGGCCAGAACATCTCCATGACACATGGTGGCCAACTGACACATCATCTTCGGACATTAAGACTGACCAAGGGAAGTGTGACCTGCTACCGATGGTATTTTCTGCACTGAGAGATGCTAAAGTCTCCTCTTCTGGCTGACACTGCAGTCCATGGGAGGTGATGGAATTCAAGAGCTAGAGTCTCTTATCAAATCCACAAAGCAGGATGGCCTCCCTCCTTACACTAAACAGCAGAACATCCTCCAGCTCTGAGGAGAGAGAAAGGGTCAGAATACGGCCGAAACAAAACTTATCAATTCTGTATTTCCAAAGGAGCAAATTCCTTGGGTGGATCCGTTTACTGTGCAATTAAATAGCCCCTTAGTCCAAGCTGTGCAAACGGAAGTCAGGCCAGCCGTGGGTGTCTAACTGCAGAGCAGACATACCTGGAGACACAGACCATGCCAGAAAAAGACCACAGCTAGATAGCTAAGAGAATAAGCTAAGAGGAGGAGCTAGGATACAGGTATAGAAAAGTGAGGGAAGGTCTTCTAGTCACCCTCATAACACAGAACACAAATGTCTTACCTGGGGAACAATGGTTGTTGTTTCTATTTCCCTCACTGCTAAGCTGGATTAAGCTTGCCAGCATTCTCCAGGTTCTCTCCCCTCCCTGGGTTCTCAAGCTTCCACTTTTGGCCCAAGCTAATGAAACAGGCATCTGATCTGGCCATGCTTTGTTCTGCTCAGGCTATAACTTTCCTTTCATCCATGAGAATACCTATGCTGCTGTAGTACAGATACTAAAGCAACAGAACTTGTTCTTGTCTATTGCTGTAATAAATCCACCCACTTTGACCAGAGGTGGGGGTGGGTGGGTAGGTACATCAATGGGAGAATTCTACCATCAACTTAGCTGCATCTATAGTGGCAGTTAGGTTGACCTAACATCACAACGGGCACAACATTTTCAGATTCCTGAGCACTGTAGCTAAATTAAAGTAAATTTTAAGTGCAAACCAGGCCTGAGATGTATCCATCTCTGGATCTGTACCCTGATTACACCCTCTCCTCAGGGTATGTCAGGAAAACCTGATACCAGGTTCTGGTTACTTGAAGGTTCTGTAATGATGCCAAGTGACCCTCTCTGACTGGTTGCTGTGTAGGCCTCTTCCCAGCCTTTGACTGGAGCGAGCCAAAGCTCCTGGCCTTCTAGTTTCCTCCTTAGAGACTCAGATTTTGCCACCGCCTTGCTGTCTCCTGCCCTGAGATAAGGGACCTGCTTCCATACTGTTCATCCTCCCATTGTCCTTGATGCGAGGCTTACAACTCCCAGAATGCCTCTGTTTTCGACTGCAGGCAGGGCAGTGTTGGACCTGGAGTCCATTTTACAAGACATATAATCAAGTCAAAGGCAGCCAATTTAAAGCAATGCACAATTAGAATTTGAAATGTATAGCTCTGGATAGTGAGGTCTAAAAGCTTAGCATTAAAAAAAACTGGGAATGTTTAATGAGAACAGAGTTCAGTTAACCAGGATCACAAAGTTAGACAGGACAAAATTACTGAGGCTTTACAACATAAACTTACTGACAACTGCTGGGGGAAGGTGAAACCCTCCGCAGTGTGGCTGCAGATTATTCTACAACTGTCAACTTTAGGGTTTCCTGTAACTTCCTCCTCAACATCTGGCACTGATGACACCTAGACAGGACACAGGCCCGAGGCACTGTCACACCACAAGGGTACTCTGGTTGCATCCTGTTTTTAAGGTCTTCTGCACCTTGCAAAGGGCGAAGAACAATATTTTTAAAACAAAAAATTCCTAGTTCAGTTCCATCGCAAAGGCTGCATTCTCCAGCACATTCAAAGCCATGGAAAGCGCAGGGCACTGATTCAGCTTGCTGTGTTAATTAAGACAACATTTCTGGGCTGAGACCTGGCTAAGCTGAAAACTGCTACATGAACCGCTGAGGGTGCTACACTCCGCGTGGGTTTCTGATCACACAGGCAAGCCTCGGGGGCCCACCTGTAACATTAGAAACACACCTGCTAGGGGCTAGAAAAAAGACAATGGCATTTGGCAAACTCTATCCTTCCTGCAGGTGAAAAATGGGGCCCAGCCCTAGATAAAGGGCATGCTCTATCCCAGCCACAAGCCTACTTCCTTAACAGCATTCGTGAAGGTGCCTCTGCGCAGTTCCACCCCAGGACAAACTGGACTGTGAGAAGGCGGGAGAGGGTCTCTTCTGAAAATAACGTGCATGCAGACAGAAAACTCCACACTAAAGGACATGACCATTTGCAAGTGTTTATTTCACGGTGACCCGGGGCTGGTTTCAAGTAGACCAGCAGACAAACTGTAGCTGCCTACTTGCCTGCCCACAGGAAGAGAGGGGAGTCGCTCGGGCTGCTTGTCACTCCAGCCCCCCTACCTTACTGCCGGAGACACTCTGTGACCACATCTCACACTGTCAGAGGCGCAGCAGACTAAGTGTTCTCTGGAGATGCAGAGGAATTTGAATCTGTCCTTCTGTTATGTCTGTTCTCTGAGAGTTCACTTCCTAGGTAAGGACAGAAACAGACACCTTACTGTGGAGAGGTGCAGGGGGCGCCTTTACAGAGATCTGATTTACAAAACTGATCCCGAACAGGAAAGAAAGTTTCTAGCACTTGGACCAAAAATTCAACTGCAAAAGTTGCATCACAATGGAGCTGTTTCTATTGGCCAGTGAGAAACTGGAAATTAAACGCTATAGCCCCACAATATGAATCTCGCTTCAGCTACAGTTTGACTTTGCCACAAGAAGTGGAGAGCAGTGACACTAGGTAGAACACGACATTGACACAAGAGCTTGGTTTTTAAAACTCAATACTATTCTTTATCACCAACTTCACAGAAACATGAAACAAACGTTTTCTTGAAGAAATGTTCTATTTTCTGCACCATCACACATGCTGGACTGTTCTTGTAGGATAGTTAGCAAGTGCTGGAACGCGAGTGGTAGGGATACACTTGTTTGAGGAATACAGAGGGGAAAGAAATAATGCAACGATTCTGGAAATAGACTGGTGTCAGGAAAACAGATTAAACTACTTGCATTACGCCTGGGCCAATACCTTTTTAATTACACCAAAAGACTGTTCTGAGACATGTTAAAACAAACTCTTACACACAACTGGCAGGAAAGTGAGATTTACAAACTAGGCGTTTAATTTTGTAGGAGTCCGTGACAGTAGTCTTTCACTGTCTAAGACTCAAGATAATGTAATTTTAAGGCATAATTTAATATCCATTTATTCCTAAAGCAACTGAAAATTTAACAAGCAAAGATGTCAGACAACGTAAACCCAACAACAGCTAGTTCGACAAGGGTGAAAGCCATTACAATATATACAGGGCAGAATCAGCCTTCAAACAAGGGAGTCTTGTTTTAAAAAGCAAAAGCAGACTCAGATTGGAGAAAGCAAACATTGCTGACACAAGGAATGTCCATTAGATTCCATTTCTCACTAGCGCTACTCTCTGAAAGGGAGGAAGAGGTGACTGCTGCCAGCAGCCCCTGGTTAGGATAAATGTCAGATCAACTGCTCCAGGAGACACCCAACAGCACCGTTATGAGCTTAGTACTGTGGGAGCTGAGTCCAGTGCCTAGAGGAGGAGCCTCGTGCCCACCCAAACTCTATGCCTACAATTCAGATTTGCTAAGGGGTGTGGTACTTAGGGTCATTTTCAGGACACACCCTTACGGGGGACAGCCCTGGGTGGATTCTAATGCACATCCCTGGGAACAAAGTGTGCTACACGCATACCCCTGCCATGCTACAAGTGCTCCCTCTCCGGTGACTGCCAGCACCTCACAGCCACCAGAATCTCACATAGACTATTAACATGATAAAAAAAACAGCCACAGCTGCCAGTTTGGCATAGGTGGAACGCATGTTAAGGTACTTTGCATCCTGACGGTACTTCTTGGACAGACTGGACAAGTTGTTGGCCTTGGAGTCCAAAGCTGTTGAAGAGAAAGTGGAAGCAGATTAGTTGCATGATTAATACCACCAAGACACTCCCACAGTGTTGTGTTGGTAGATAACCGCAGCTGCTGTCTTGGAGCTGTATCTGATTTACTGCGCCCCCCGAGCCCCAAACTCCTACTATTCCAAAGGATTCCTTTGGTAAGCTCACTAGGTTTAACTGCATTGACTATGTCTGGGGCGTTACACAGAAGGGAACAACAGTAGCTGCAGCAGCGGGAGGCTCCCCAGCACCATGTCAACTCAACACCTCACTCCTGTCCGGGAGTCACATCGCTACCATTTATCTCTGTGGGGCGAGAACAGCCCCGCGCCCATGGGGGGCCCTGGCTCCTCCAGGGAAGATTAGAAATGGCCAGGTGGTTTATGATGTAGATCAGAAATTAAAATGCACACTCAGCTGGACACATACGCTACAAAGCAATACTCAGGAAGCCCCCTTTGCCACGATGCCTCAGAGTCCATCCCTCAGCGCCTCCTGCCCACCAGCCTCAGCGCGGGGAAGGCATTTCAAAGGCTCAACTCCCTGTACCTGAGAGCGCCTCTCCGCGTTGTAAGACTTCTTCAATGTTGGCCACCATGATTCGCTGCACATCCTGTAACTCTGTATTGATGGAGCCCAGGTTCCTTCTTGCCCGGCTGTCAATGTAGAGCTTTTTGGTCTTCTGGATGTAAGTGTCTGGAACAAAAGGTGGTTGTTAACATGAAAATCTTTTCCTCCCAGCACTTCCTGCTGGCCATGCAGAGAACATCCCTGAGTCAGCCTTCCCCACTTTCCCTCCACAACTGCACTCACCACAACACTCACTGCCCTACTCTGATGAGATCCCAACCACCCAAACCTCCAGACTGCATATCCCAGGGGGAGCAGGACAGCCCCGTCCTCCCCAGACGGACACAAGGACGACACGTTTTAGAGCAGGTCGCATCCTGCATGCCTTCACCAGGGACAAAGCAGCAGACAGGACTGGAGCCCTTTGGGCTTAGAAGAACAAGCCACCCAGAAGACGACATGTACATCCGAAGCCAATTAGCCCAGAGGTTTCCCCGATGCTTCCCGAGTGGCTTCACATTCGCATCCCACATCTCTCCAATGCTGCTGTAACAGTACAGCAGAGAGCTGGTTTGGAAGCTCTGCCATGCTTTGCGTGACCCTCAAGTGAGAGGAAGTTTGCTGCTTTGCTTCTCCCCTTTAAAATGCAATCAAGGGAGAACCGCTGCCTAGAGGAATCATAGGGCTGCCCACAGAGCACGACTACCGGTGTGCGGGCCACCTCAGTGGCAGAGCACTGCAGGAAGAGAGAGCAAGAGCACACGAATGCTAACAAGAAAAAAGCCAACACTCAAAAGCAGAAAGTTGGATTATAGGAAATTTGCCGTTTTCCCTGCCATTGCTCCATTCACATACCTGGCAGTCCTGGCTCACAGAGAACACCAGATTTCTCCACTGCCAGTGGTAAGTTCCAAGGTCTGAGCTGGGAGAGGCTAATGTGGCCAAACAAACAGGATGCTTATTAATTAGTCTCAAGGGGAAGGACCTCACCGAACTCAATGAAGGAATAGGGCCTGGAGACCGTCGGCACCTTCTTTCCATGCTGTTCGTCGAACTCAGAATACAAATCCTCCAGGTAGGCAAAGGCCAGCTTCTTGGGGAAGTTGGCTTCGCACAACACCAGGTAACATACCCCTTTCTCAATAACGTAGCTAGAAGAGATCAAACAGGACACATGTTAACCTTGCCCCGCAGGACACCACTTTTCCCTCTTCCCTTCTCTGTGGCGGAGTGCCTCCGTCTTTCAGTTTATTACTACAGCCCACACAAAAGTGTATCAGGCATCACACAGCACAGATGGTTTCAGACACGTCTCCAATATTGGGATATGTTGTCACTCTACTAACCATTTCCCTTCCTGTGCAAGTCCCATAATCTCATTCTACCCACCCAACTAGGAGGACTTTACATGCGACAACCTGCTTGATGACTGGCTGTACAACAGCCTCCCAGGGCACAACCCTGCAAGGTGACGAGAGCGCCCCATGCCTGGCAGATTGGGGTCCTCAGTGAGGAGTGGCGAATGACTCCTTTCTGCAAGCTCGTCTCACCAGGACATCGTAAAGCTTTTTCCTTTGGTTCTGTGACGAGTCCAACTCACCTCAGTTTGTGGGTACAGACTACATTTAGCATTCCTTGCTAAGGGGACAGTTTGCTTGGGATGGATGCTGGAGTGTAAGGGTCAGGTTCTCAGCGCACATGTGAGGACACAGTTACGCTACTGCAAGTCTCATGACTGCACTTCCACGTCTAAACATTAGGCTTCATTTCAAACCCTTCTGAATGCCTTAGTTTCTCTTTCAGCTATGTCTAGACTACATCCTTCTTTCGAAAGAGGGATGCTAATTAGATATATCGAAATTGCAAATGAAGTCAGGATTTGAATTTCCCACGCTTCATTTGCATAATTGCGTCACGGCGGTTTTTTTTCAAAAAACGCTATTTCAAAAGTTAAACCGTGGTCTAGACACGGTTTTTTAAGAAAAGAAAAGTCTTTTTCGAAAGATCCTGTACCTCTCAAAAAATTAGGTTTACAGGATGTTTCAAAAAAGCTTTTCTTTTTGAAAGAACCTCTCCTAGATCGCGGTTTCCTATGGGTTCAAAACTTCCATCACGCATCTGCACTACCATAAATATAATGGTAAATGTAACCTGTAAATTACCCTTCTTTTCCTATCAACACCTGTGTGTAGAGATTTAGGACACCATTAATGTGCACACTGTCATAACTGACCAATTCTTTTTTCAAACACTAGGCCACTGTGTGGAATCAAAGTTTGAAATCATACAATAGCCTAGTAAAAGTGGTAGCCACATGTACATCCTCACGGCAGCTCCAAGCAGACAGATCTCATTTTTCTCCTCTTAGCCTCTAGAGCCCCAGACGTGTAAATTGTTCAAATTTGCCATATTCAATAATTAGTTATTGGACACAAAGGCAAGGATTATCCATTTGTGATGCAATCTCCACCTGGCACTTACTAGCTTTTGAAAAAAGCCTCCAACAACAATGGACATCACCTCGAATAAGAGTGTAGTCACCACTGTCCACCAAGGAACAGAAAATACTCACAGATTTGCTTCTTGATTTCCCTAAGGAATTCCCTACCATATACCTCACAGCCCAGGACTCTGTTTCTACAGTATGTTCCAAACAGTATGAGGCAAACCATCATTTCTGATCCCTGTCTTCAGTGTTCTGGTCTGACTAGTAATCCAATACATGTACTGGATCCCTTCCAGCATACCACCAATCATTAGCAAGCGCTTGGGCAATCTATAACATTTCAGGGTTCAAAGAGTAAAAGAAGAAAACCTCTTTCAACACAAACCTTTTTAAGATAGGGAAAAATCTCACGTGAGACACATAACAGCAAGTTAAAGGCAAGTATAAGAAGAGCACAGTATCTTCTCTTAGCACGATCTCCGACCATGTGCACAGATACACCATTATGTAGTTTTGATCTGAGCTCTCCCGCCTTGGTCCCCATTCTTCCCAGATCTGTTCTTACTCCCTTTATAGTAGCTGTTTTAGATTCCTAGTCTTCTATCTCAGCAGAGACAGCACATGGATTTAGAACTGCCAACCCCAGATTAACTTGAATAGGATTTTTTTATATAATTACTTGTTTTTTTCATCTTTTAACACACATTAACACTTTTTGGCATGACATTTAACACAGTAGAAATCATGCAACTAGGTCTCTTTGCTATTAGTATATGTAAAGGGTCAAAGACACAGCTGGCTACCTTCAACCTTTTGAATTCTAGATTTCTGATCGTTTATCTATGCAGTGTTAATGTGCACGCTTTCGGAATTCAAATCCTTATATTTACTTTAAGAAAGAAGAAAAAAATCACTTCTTTAACAGGCACCATCTGGCAAAGGCCAAGGGTTGGTTCTCAAGGAAGCTAGTAATCTGTGCACATAAAGATTTAAGACCCTAATCAGCCAAAGGTCAGCTCATGACTAATTTCACAGCAGGCTACGAAGGCACTTATTGCCTGTGTATGTATCAGCATGCATACTCACATGCTCAAACTGAGTTGCTCATAAGGCTCACTGTAATCGACATTTAAAATGACTGAAGAAATTTCTTCAAACCTGGGTTTTCAGACTCAGCAACAGCCACATTTTTTCAAACGTTTTCAGATTATTCATATAGTAGTTTTCAGTGTTCGTTTAGGCTATTCATATAGTAGTTTTCAATAGTTTCAGCTGTACTATGATTTAGTCTTGCTACTATCTTGCCCTCAATGAGATCATATGGAAATTAACCGCATTGAAAACAATTTCCTTTAGCAATTTTGACTTTGGCACCTTTTATTTAATTATCCCCTTGGTTTAGTGTTAGGCGAGAAAGTAACTAGCCATGTCTTTATACTTTGCATCAATTTCACGTCCCCTCTTATAATGTTTTGAATCTTTAGTTTACAACCTGCGTGGTGCAGGAGTTAAAATTATTCCTTTCAATCCACATAGCTTTGGACATGTCAACAATTTCATGTCATCTGCCACTGTGCTGCTTAGCTTGGTCAGGACTCTCTAAACTGCATCAGTCCTCTCAGGTCTTTCCTAATGTATGTGATATCCCACCAGCAGAGTTTGCTATCTTGCTGCTTATTCTGAGCAAGTCTGCTAAGACATCAGTAAGCTTTACAGTTGGTCCTATCTTAGAAGGGTCTACGAGGGAAGCAAAGGGCAAACATTATAGAAGATTTTAGTAAGACAGCAAACTCAAAAGAGATGAGCTGAACACAACTAAGATACTTTGGAATATTAATACTAGACGATATAAAAATATGGACGATGCTTGCTGGAGAGTAGGGATGTAAATAGTTAATTGGTTATGTTTAACTGGTTAACCACTTAAATGGGGGCAGGCGGAGCGGGGGAGGGTGTGCTTCAGCCCACCCACTTTGGAGTGCAGCTACCTGCAGCATGCTTGTCTTGGCCTGAGGTAGACAGGGACTGCTCTGGCTGGGCAGACATGTTTAACCGGTTAACTGATTAAACCAGACTTTACAACCCTACTGGAGAGCAGAAATGCTGAAAAGTTTCAGGGAAATAACAGACAACAATTCAATGAGTTTGCAGTAGAGGGCTGGTACATGAAAGGAAATGCTCTAGTAGAGCGAAGAGAGTCTTATATAGGCTGAACCAGGTGTGGTAATGCTAACCTAGGGTACGTCTAGACTACAGGCTTTTGTCGACAGATACTGTTGACAAAGAGCGTCTAGACTACATTCAGTTCTGTCGACAAAGCAAGCTGCTTTGTCGACATGGCAGTGTAGACGCAAAGGACAGTTTAGATGCAATAATGCCTTCTGTCGACAAAAGGCGTTATTCCTCGTAAAATGAGGTTTACCAGCGTCGACAAAACTGCTGAGTTCTGTCGACGTTATGTCGACAGAACTCAGTGGTAGTGTAGACGCAGGTTTAGTTTTGTCGACAAAAATCCACTTTTGTCGACAAAACCCGTAGTCTAGACACACCCCTAGAGTATAGGTGCAACTTCTCACTTTAGCCTCAGAGAATCTACAGAACATTAGGTGCCAGAATGAATAGCAGATACAACCTGTAGAGAAAACTTAAGGGAAAGCGAAAACATGTAGTCTACAGAACAAATAATGGGGGAATGCAAGAATTTGACAGGAACGTGTGAAGTTTAATAATGCTAGAGAAGAACAGAAATTAAAAAAAATATATAAAAGGAGATAACACACTCTCCTTTGAGCACAGGTTTCCCATGGGCTGGTAGGATACATTACTGACTCTTACTCATCTCTCATGGCCCAAATTCTACTGAACCTCTAATGTCTTCTGGAAGTACCTTTTGGTTTTCTAAAAACGTAAGTTGGGATGCTGACACTTTCCACCTCTACAGCACTTTATACTTACTGGAAAGCCATTGATCCTGCTTCTAGGGTGCATCTGGTAGGTGACTGTTCATTCAATTTCCGGAAAAGCTGTTTAGCTTGGCTCTGGTACTGCTGCAGGTCCCGACCTGACTGAGAAGCAGAAAAAGTCTATTAGGCCAGGTTCTACCACATGGCACAGTGAACTGCAAACAATACAACAGTCTTTTAAGGCACAGGCAGGCCCTTTTCCCAGAAGGACACTAATACAATGTCCACAGCTAACTGCAAAGAGTTTTACCAGAACTGGATCTGAAGTTGATGGGCACAATCAAACTAAGTAGTACATGCTGGTAGATCTCAGGAATCTACCTCTGATGAATACATCAGTCCCCATTTTTGGAAGTCCCTATGAAGTTGTGGCTTTTGGGGTTTGGGGATTTTTTTAAGCATTTCTTGCAGAGGGTCTTGGCCCAGAGAACATGTGTCAGTAGAACTTGAGTTCTACTAACCCTGGGTTTACAATGCAGGAATGACAATCTCTCTCTGGCCAGGAGAATTAGCTTGCTTCCTCAAAAGCATGCATGTATGTATGCAAGGATGAGAATCTCAGTGGCACTGAGGGGTGAGTCTTGGCTTCTTATATAGTTCTGATCTACTTTGGGATCTCTGTGGAAAAAGAGTCTTTGGGAACTTCATTGTTACTAGGGGGGACACAATCTCTCTCTCTCTAAGTCCAAACACTGTGGGACAAGGGAATGCCTATATCTTGATGCCAAATCTAGTTTCCACCTCTCCCCAGGGTGCTTGGGATACACTTAAAGTTCAATCAAAATAGCTGCATCAGGCATGGAGTGAAAAAGCCACTCACCTCACTAACAGCCATGTTGTACTAAACTAACCCCCACTGCCGATGCAACTGCAGCCTCTGTCCCCCTGATCTCAGTCTGAGGGGGACTCTGGGCTAGGAAGGAGGGTCTGAAGAGGGGGCTTTCTGGGCTGGAAAATGGACAGTGAGTGTCAGCAGACCCTCCAGAAATTGGAGGGCATGATTCCGGGAAGGGGGGAAGGCTGTGAGCTGTTGATGGAAGAATAGCATAGTTTGGAGAGATGGCAGTTCTACACAACACAAAAGACCCTTTCAGCAATGGAGGGTGAGACCACTGCAGCCTATAAAATACGTTAAGCTAACTTTAACCAAAGCCTAATTTGTATTTAAGTGTGGAGAAATACAGAAAATTAAAGTTGTTAGTGTTAAAAAAAAGGCTAAAAAAAACCAACCCCCAGCCCCTTGACAGTACTAAAGACATGATCCAAAATTATATTGTGGCTCCATTTTGGTTATAACTAGTTTTAGCAGGGCTTTTAATAAGCATTTTTAAAATGTGTCATCAAAATGTTTATATTAATAGTCTGAAAAGAACATTGGTGCAAGTATTAATTTAAATAATATATAATGTAACTAGTCAAAAAAGTGGCAAAATTACAAATCTGGTTATGGGTGGGTAGATTTAATATTAATGAATATTATAGTGGCTCATAACACAAGTAGCCTTGCTGAACTGCAAAAAAGCTCCAACTACCATTAAAATGGTACCGTTAGATTCCAGAATGATAAGGCTGTACTTGACTCGGTGGTCAGTGCCCTAATCACCCCTTAACATGTTATTTTATGTCTCTTGAGTGCCAGGAGGTGGGTGAGTTTCATCTTCAAGGAGTCACAGGGTGAGAAGCACAGTGGCAGAGGTCATCAGCTGCCTAAAACTCACACCTGCCAGCAAACTCAAGCAGTACCTCAATCTTCTGAGAAGGCACAAACCCAAACCACCCTTTTACAGCCTCTGTTCCCCGAGGGATTGATTTCAATCTGAGGGGCGCTCTGGGCCAGAAAGGGAGGGTCTGGAGGGGGGCATTCTGGGCTGGAAAGCAGACAGTGAGCATCAGGAGACTTGAGCCTGGGATGGGGGACATGGGTCTGGGAAGGGAGAAGGCCCGTGGGACGGCAAAGAAGGCCCAGGAAGAGGGGAGCCCTGGGAAGGCAGGGTGGTGGCAGAGGGGGCCCAGGAAGGGGGTCCCTGGGCAGGCGGGGGGTGGCAGGGGGGCCCTGGGCGGGTGGGGGATGGCAGGGGGGGCCCTGGGCAGGCGGGGGGGGCACGGGAGGGGAGCCCTGGGCAGGCGGGGGGGCCCTGGGCAGGCGGGGGGGGGCCCTGGGCAGGCGGGGGGGGCCCTGGGCAGGCGGGGGGGGCCCTGGGCAGGCGGGGGGCACGGGAAGGGGGGCCCTGGGCAGGCGGGGGGGCACGGGAAGGGGGGCCCTGGGCAGGCGGGGGGGCGCCCGGGAAGGGGGGCGGCGGGGTGGTGCCCGGGAAGGGGGGCCCTGGGCAGGCGGGGGGGGGCACGGGAAGGGGGGCCCTGGGCAGGCGGGGGGGGGCCCTGGGCAGGCCCTGGACAGGCGGGGGGGCCGGGAAGGGGGGCCCTGGGCAGGCGGGGGGGGCCCTGGGCAGGCGGGGGGGCACGGGAAGGGGGGCCCTGGGCAGGCGGGGGGGGGCCCTGGGCAGGCGGGGGGGGCCCTGGGCAGGCGGGGGGGCACGGGAAGGGGGGCCCTGGGCAGGCGGGGGGGGCCGGGAAGGGGGGCCCTGGGCAGGCGGGGGGGGCCCTGGGCAGGCGGGGGGGCACGGGAAGGGGGGCCCTGGGCAGGCGGGGGGGGCCGGGAAGGGGGGCCCTAGGCAGGCGGGGGGGGCCCTGGGCAGGCGGGGGGGCACGGGAAGGGGGGCCCTGGGCAGGCGGGGGGCTCCGGGCCGCGCGGGAGGAGGGCCCCGCTCTCACCTGCTCATCCTCCTGCATGGAGGCGGCCAGAGGGAGCCCGTCCGCCACCCGCGCGATCATTGTCAGCAGCACCATGTCCGCGCCGCTCCGCCCCGGGCGCCGCCCGGCCCCGCCACCCTCAGCCTGGCCTCGACTACTGAGGTGGCCGGAAACAGCCAACTCAGCATCCGGGCGCCCTCGCCGGAAGTACCGGGCTACTTCCGGTCCCCCCCAAACGCAGCCCGGCCGGCGCCGCTCGCTTCCGGCCGGAGCGGCCCGGGGGGTAGGGCTGCCCAGGGGCGAAGGGGGCTCTGCAATCGGCCGGCAGCCGGGCCCTCGTGCCGAGCTGCCAGTGGCAGGATCGCAGCGTCCGCGAGCAGACCCCAGGGCGGCGCGCGAGGCTCAGAGGAGGGGCCCTGGAGTCCAGCCCGACCCGGGACCATTGCGCGGGGGCGGGGGCTCGGGGGCTAGCGCTGCGACGTGCGCCCCGGGACCATTGCGCGGGGGCGGGGGCTCGGGGGCTAGCGCTGCGACGCGCGCCCCGGGACCATTGCGCGGGGACGGGGGCTCGGGGGCTAGCGCTGCGACGCGCGCCCCGGGACCATTGCGCGGGGGCGGGGGCTCGGGGGCTAGCGCTGCGACGTGCGCCCCGGGACCATTGGCCGGGGACGGGGGCTCGGGGGCTAGCGCTGGGACGCGCGCCCCGGGACCATTGCGCGGGGGCGGGGGCTCGGGGGCTAGCGCTGCGACGCGCGCCCCGGGACCATTGCGCGGGGGCGGGGGCTCGGGGGCTAGCGCTGGGACGCGCGCCCCGGGACCATTGCGCGGGGACGGGGGCTCGGGGGCTAGCGCTGGGACGCGCGCCCCGGGACCATTGCGCGGGGGCGGGGGCTCGGGGGCTAGCGCTGGGACGCGCGCCCCGGGACCATTGCGCGGGGGCGGGGGCTCGGGGGCTAGCGCTGGGACGCGCGCCCCGGGACCATTGCGCGGGGACGGGGGCTCGGGGGCTAGCGCTGGGACGCGCGCCCCGGGACCATTGCGCGGGGGCGGGGGCTCGGGGGCTAGCGCTGGGACGCGCGCCCCGGGACCATTGCGCGGGGACGGGGGCTCGGGGGCTAGCGCTGGGACGCGCGCCCCGGGACCATTGCGCGGGGACGGGGGCTCGGGGGCTAGCGCTGGGACGCGCGCCCCGGGACCATTGCGCGGGGACGGGGGCTCGGGGGCTAGCGCTGGGACGCGCGCCCCGGGACCATTGCGCGGGGACGGGGGCTCGGGGGCTAGCGCTGGGACGCGCGCCCCGGGACCATTGCGCGGGGACGGGGGCTCGGGGGCTAGCGCTGGGACGCGCGCCCCGGGACCATTGCGCGGGGGCGGGGGCTCGGGGGCTAGCGCTGGGACGCGCGCCCCGGGACCATTGCGCGGGGGCGGGGGCTCGGGGGCTAGCGCTGGGACGCGCGCCCCGGGACCATTGCGCGGGGACGGGGGCTCGGGGGCTAGCGCTGCGACGCGCGCCCCGGGACCATTGCGCGGGGGCGGGGGCTCGGGGGCTAGCGCTGCGACGCGCGCCCCGGGACCATTGCGCGGGGGCGGGGGCTCGGGGGCTAGCGCTGGGACGCGCGCCCCGGGACCATTGCGCGGGGACGGGGGCTCGGGGGCTAGCGCTGGGACGCGCGCCCCGGGACCATTGCGCGGGGACGGGGGCTCGGGGGCTAGCGCTGGGACGCGCGCCCCGGGACCATTGCGCGGGGGCGGGGGCTCGGGGGCTAGCGCTGGGACGCGCGCCCCGGGACCATTGCGCGGGGGCGGGGGCTCGGGGGCTAGCGCTGGGACGCGCGCCCCGGGACCATTGCGCGGGGGCGGGGGCTCGGGGGCTAGCGCTGGGACGCGCGCCCCGGGACCATTGCGCGGGGGCGGGGGCTCGGGGGCTAGCGCTGGGACGCGCGCCCCGGGACCATTGCGCGGGGGCGGGGGCTCGGGGGCTAGCGCTGCGACGTGCGCCCCGGGACCATTGGCCGGGGACGGGGGCTCGGGGGCTAGCGCTGGGACGCGCGCCCCGGGACCATTGCGCGGGGACGGGGGCTCGGGGGCTAGCGCTGGGACGCGCGCCCCGGGACCATTGCGCGGGGACGGGGGCTCGGGGGCTAGCGCTGGGACGCGCGCCCCGGGACCATTGCGCGGGGGCGGGGGCTCGGGGGCTAGCGCTGGGACGCGCGCCCCGGGACCATTGCGCGGGGACGGGGGCTCGGGGGCTAGCGCTGCGACGCGCGCCCCGGGACCATTGCGCGGGGGCGGGGGCTCGGGGGCTAGCGCTGCGACGCGCGCCCCGGGACCATTGCGCGGGGGC
Organism: Pelodiscus sinensis; assembly: GCF_049634645.1. NCBI lineage: Eukaryota > Metazoa > Chordata > Testudines > Trionychidae > Pelodiscus > Pelodiscus sinensis. The sequence goes on from NW_027465903.1 coordinate 294,877, forward strand.
GGGGGCTCGGGGGCTAGCGCTGGGACGCGCGCCCCGGGACCATTGCGCGGGGACGGGGGCTCGGGGGCTAGCGCTGGGACGCGCGCCCCGGGACCATTGCGCGGGGACGGGGGCTCGGGGGCTAGCGCTGGGACGCGCGCCCCGGGACCATTGCGCGGGGACGGGGGCTCGGGGGCTAGCGCTGGGACGCGCGCCCCGGGACCATTGCGCGGGGGCGGGGGCTCGGGGGCTAGCGCTGGGACGCGCGCCCCGGGACCATTGCGCGGGGGCGGGGGCTCGGGGGCTAGCGCTGGGACGCGCGCCCCGGGACCATTGCGCGGGGACGGGGGCTCGGGGGCTAGCGCTGCGACGCGCGCCCCGGGACCATTGCGCGGGGGCGGGGGCTCGGGGGCTAGCGCTGGGACGCGCGCCCCGGGACCATTGCGCGGGGGCGGGGGCTCGGGGGCTAGCGCTGGGACGCGCGCCCCGGGACCATTGCGCGGGGACGGGGGCTCGGGGGCTAGCGCTGGGACGCGCGCCCCGGGACCATTGCGCGGGGACGGGGGCTCGGGGGCTAGCGCTGGGACGCGCGCCCCGGGACCATTGCGCGGGGACGGGGGCTCGGGGGCTAGCGCTGGGACGCGCGCCCCGGGACCATTGCGCGGGGACGGGGGCTCGGGGGTTAGCGCTGCGACGCGCGCCCCGGGACCATTGCGCGGGGACGGGGGCTCGGGGGCTAGCGCTGGGACGCGCGCCCCGGGACCATTGCGCGGGGACGGGGGCTCGGGGGCTTGCGCTGGGACGCGCGCCCCGGGACCATTGCGCGGGGGCGGGGGCTCGGGGGCTAGCGCTGGGACGCGCGCCCCGGGACCATTGCGCGGGGGCGGGGGCTCGGGGGCTAGCGCTGCGACGCGCGCCCCGGGACCATTGCGCGGGGACGGGGGCTCGGGGGCTAGCGCTGCGACGCGCGCCCCGGGACCATTGCGCGGGGACGGGGGCTCGGGGGCTAGCGCTGGGACGCGCGCCCCGGGACCATTGCGCGGGGGCGGGGGCTCGGGGGCTAGCGCTGCGACGCGCGCCCCGGGACCATTGCGCGGGGGCGGGGGCTCGGGGGCTAGCGCTGGGACGCGCGCCCCGGGACCATTGCGCGGGACGGGGGCTCGGGGGCTAGCGCTGGGACGCGCGCCCCGGGACCATTGCGCGGGGGGCGGGGGGCTCGGGGGCTAGCGCTGCGACGCGCGCCCCGGGACCATTGCGCGGGGGGCGGGGGCTCGGGGGCTAGCGCTGGACGCGCGCCCCGGGACCATTGCGCGGGGACGGGGGCTCGGGGGCTAGCGCTGCGACGCGCGCCCCGGGACCATTGCGCGGGGACGGGGGGCTCGGGGGCTAGCGCTGCGACGCGCGCCCCGGGACCATTGCGCGGGGGCGGGGGCTCGGGGGCTAGCGCTGGGACGCGCGCCCCGGGACCATTGCGCGGGGGACGGGGGCTCGGGGGCTAGCGCTGGGACGCGCGCCCCGGGACCATTGCGCGGGGACGGGGGCTCGGGGGCTAGCGCTGCGACGCGCGCCCCGGGACCATTGCGCGGGGGCGGGGGCTCGGGGGCTAGCGCTGGGACGCGCGCCCCGGGACCATTGCGCGGGGACGGGGGCTCGGGGGCTAGCGCTGCGACGCGCGCCCCGGGACCATTGCGCGGGGGCGGGGGCTCGGGGGCTAGCGCTGGGACGCGCGCCCCGGGACCATTGCGCGGGGACGGGGGCTCGGGGGCTAGCGCTGGGACGCGCGCCCCGGGACCATTGCGCGGGGGACGGGGGCTCGGGGGCTAGCGCTGCGACGCGCGCCCCGGGACCATTGCGCGGGGGCGGGGGCTCGGGGGCTAGCGCTGGGACGCGCGCCCCGGGACCATTGCGCGGGGGCGGGGGCTCGGGGGCTAGCGCTGCGACGCGCGCCCCGGGACCATTGCGCGGGGGACGGGGGCTCGGGGGCTAGCGCTGGGACGCGCGCCCCGGGACCATTGCGCGGGGGCGGGGGCTCGGGGGCTAGCGCTGGGACGCGCGCCCCGGGACCATTGCGCGGGGGACGGGGGCTCGGGGGCTAGCGCTGGGACGCGCGCCCCGGGACCATTGCGCGGGGCGGGGGCTCGGGGGCTAGCGCTGGGACGCGCGCCCCGGGACCATTGCGCGGGGGCGGGGGCTCGGGGGCTAGCGCTGCGACGCGCGCCCCGGGACCATTGCGCGGGGGCGGGGGCTCGGGGGCTAGCGCTGCGACGCGCGCCCCGGGACCATTGCGCGGGGGCGGGGGCTCGGGGGCTAGCGCTGCGACGCGCGCCCCGGGACCATTGCGCGGGGACGGGGGCTCGGGGGCTAGCGCTGCGACGCGCGCCCCGGGACCATTGCGCGGGGGACGGGGGCTCGGGGGCTAGCGCTGGGACGCGCGCCCCGGGACCATTGCGCGGGGCGGGGGCTCGGGGGCTAGCGCTGGGACGCGCGCCCCGGGACCATTGCGCGGGGACGGGGGCTCGGGGGCTAGCGCTGGGACGCGCGCCCCGGGACCATTGCGCGGGGACGGGGGGCTCGGGGGGCTAGCGCTGCGACGCGCGCCCCGGGACCATTGCGCGGGGGCGGGGGCTCGGGGGCTAGCGCTGGGACGCGCGCCCCGGGACCATTGCGCGGGGACGGGGGCTCGGGGGCTAGCGCTGCGACGCGCGCCCCGGGACCATTGCGCGGGGACGGGGGCTCGGGGGCTAGCGCTGCGACGCGCGCCCCGGGACCATTGCGCGGGGGCGGGGGGCTCGGGGGCTAGCGCTGGGACGCGCGCCCCGGGACCATTGCGCGGGGGCGGGGGCTCGGGGGCTAGCGCTGGGACGCGCGCCCCGGGACCATTGCGCGGGGGACGGGGGCTCGGGGGCTAGCGCTGCGACGCGCGCCCCGGGACCATTGCGCGGGGACGGGGGCTCGGGGGCTAGCGCTGCGACGCGCGCCCCGGGGACCATTGCGCGGGGGCGGGGGCTCGGGGGCTAGCGCTGCGACGCGCGCCCGGGACCATTGCGCGGGGACGGGGGCTCGGGGGCTAGCGCTGGGACGCGCGCCCCGGGACCATTGCGCGGGGACGGGGGCTCGGGGGCTAGCGCTGGGACGCGCGCCCCGGGACCATTGCGCGGGGGCGGGGGCTCGGGGGCTAGCGCTGGGACGCGCGCCCCGGGACCATTGCGCGGGGGACGGGGGCTCGGGGGCTAGCGCTGGGACGCGCGCCCCGGGACCATTGCGCGGGGACGGGGGCTCGGGGGCTAGCGCTGGGACGCGCGCCCCGGGACCATTGCGCGGGGACGGGGGCTCGGGGGCTAGCGCTGGGACGCGCGCCCCGGGACCATTGCGCGGGGACGGGGGGCTCGGGGGCTAGCGCTGGGACGCGCGCCCGGGACCATTGCGCGGGGGCGGGGGCTCGGGGGCTAGCGCTGGGACGCGCGCCCCGGGACCATTGCGCGGGGGACGGGGGCTCGGGGGCTAGCGCTGGGACGCGCGCCCCGGGGACCATTGCGCGGGGGCGGGGGCTCGGGGGCTAGCGCTGCGACGGCGCCCCGGGACCATTGCGCTGGGGACGGGGGCTCGGGGGCTAGCGCTGCGACGCGCGCCCCGGGACCATTGCGCGGGGGCGGGGGCTCGGGGGCTAGCGCTGGGACGCGCGCCCCGGGACCATTGCGCGGGGGCGGGGGCTCGGGGGCTAGCGCTGCGACGCGCGCCCCGGGACCATTGCGCGGGGGCGGGGGCTCGGGGGCTAGCGCTGGGACGCGCGCCCCGGGACCATTGCGCGGGGGGCGGGGGGCTCGGGGGCTAGCGCTGGGACGCGCGCCCCGGGACCATTGCGCGGGGACGGGGGCTCGGGGGCTAGCGCTGCGACGCGCGCCCCGGGACCATTGCGCGGGGACGGGGGCTCGGGGGCTAGCGCTGGGACGCGCGCCCCGGGACCATTGCGCGGGGACGGGGGCTCGGGGGCTAGCGCTGGGACGCGCGCCCCGGGACCATTGCGCGGGGGACGGGGGCTCGGGGGCTAGCGCTGCGACGCGCGCCCCGGGACCATTGCGCGGGGGCGGGGGCTCGGGGCTAGCGCTGCGACGCGCGCCCCGGGACCATTGCGCGGGGGCGGGGGCTCGGGGGCTAGCGCTGGGACGCGCGCCCCGGGACCATTGCGCGGGGGACGGGGGCTCGGGGGCTAGCGCTGGGACGCGCGCCCCGGGACCATTGCGCGGGGACGGGGGCTCGGGGGCTAGCGCTGGGACGCGCGCCCCGGGACCATTGCGCGGGGACGGGGGCTCGGGGGCTAGCGCTGCGACGCGCGCCCCGGGACCATTGCGCGGGGACGGGGGCTCGGGGGCTAGCGCTGCGACGCGCGCCCCGGGACCATTGCGCGGGGGCGGGGGCTCGGGGGCTAGCGCTGCGACGCGCGCCCCGGGACCATTGCGCGGGGACGGGGGCTCGGGGGCTAGCGCTGCGACGCGCGCCCCGGGACCATTGCGCGGGGGACGGGGGCTCGGGGGGCTAGCGCTGGGACGCGCGCCCCGGGGACCATTGCGCGGGGACGGGGGCTCGGGGGCTAGCGCTGCGACGCGCGCCCCGGGACCATTGCGCGGGGGACGGGGGCTCGGGGGGCTAGCGCTGGGACGCGCGCCCCGGGACCATTGCGCGGGGGACGGGGGCTCGGGGGCTAGCGCTGGGACGCGCGACCCGGGACCATTGCGCGGGGGCGGGGGCTCGGGGGGCTAGCGCTGCGACGCGCGCCCCGGGACCATTGCGCGGGGGCGGGGGCTCGGGGGCTAGCGCTGGGACGCGCGCCCCGGGACCATTGCGCGGGGACGGGGGCTCGGGGGCTAGCGCTGCGACGCGCGCCCCGGGACCATTGCGCGGGGACGGGGGCTCGGGGGCTAGCGCTGCGACGCGCGCCCCGGGGACCATTGCGCGGGGACGGGGGCTCGGGGGCTAGCGCTGCGACGCGCGCCCCGGGACCATTGCGCGGGGACGGGGGCTCGGGGGCTAGCGCTGGGACGCGCGCCCCGGGACCATTGCGCGGGGGCGGGGGCTCGGGGGCTAGCGCTGCGACGCGCGCCCCGGGACCATTGCGCGGGGACGGGGGCTCGGGGCTAGCGCTGGGACGCCGCGCCCCGGGACAATTGCGCGGGGGCGGGGGCTCGGGGGCTAGCGCTGGGACGCGCGCCCCGGGACCATTGCGCGGGGACGGGGGCTCGGGGGCTAGCGCTGCGACGCGCGCCCCGGGACCATTGCGCGGGGACGGGGGCTCGGGGGCTAGCGCTGGGACGCGCGCCCCGGGACCATTGCGCGGGGGCGGGGGCTCGGGGGCTAGCGCTGGGACGCGCGCCCCGGGACCATTGCGCGGGGGCGGGGGCTCGGGGGCTAGCGCTGCGACGCGCGCCCCGGGACCATTGCGCGGGGACGGGGGCTCGGGGGCTAGCGCTGGGACGCGCGCCCCGGGACCATTGCGCGGGGGCGGGGGCTCGGGGCTAGCGCTGGGACGCGCGCCCCGGGACCATTGCGCGGGGGCGGGGGCTCGGGGGCTAGCGCTGGGACGCGCGCCCCGGGACCATTGCGCGGGGACGGGGGCTCGGGGGCTAGCGCTGGGACGCGCGCCCCGGGACCATTGCGCGGGGGCGGGGGCTCGGGGGCTAGCGCTGGGACGCGCGCCCCGGGACCATTGCGCGGGGACGGGGGCTCGGGGGCTAGCGCTGCGACGCGCGCCCCGGGACCATTGCGCGGGGACGGGGGCTCGGGGGCTAGCGCTGCGACGCGCGCCCCGGGACCATTGCGCGGGGACGGGGGCTCGGGGGCTAGCGCTGCGACGCGCGCCCCGGGACCATTGCGCGGGGACGGGGGCTCGGGGGCTAGCGCTGGGACGCGCGCCCCGGGGACCATTGCGCGGGGGCGGGGGCTCGGGGGCTAGCGCTGCGACGCGCGCCCCGGGACCATTGCGC